>NW_027255297.1:0-25040 GCF_042242105.1 Pempheris klunzingeri | reverse complement strand
CTCAATTTACACGATATGTATTGGGACTATGATGATATTTCATGTCTGTTCCAATCTTCGTGCACATACCTAGACATAAAAAATAGAACCGATGTAAATTACGCGCACGCATACTATTTAATATAATTAATCTAGGTTCTCAACCAAAAATTACACCATTCTACACAAATAATTGACCTACTAAAAAATCATCTTAGTGAAAGACATGGACATAGATTAGAATGGCTTATAATTCTATTAATTTTCATAGAAGTATAGTTATAAATTCATAAATTGATGATCTAACAATTGAAAAACTTAGATTGTATTAGGACTTGTAAAATTAGAAACAAAATCATCTTAATATTAATAATATATATTTAATAATACTAGTATTTCATAATTTGTAGGTACTGATTAATTTTATCGTGATTTTGTACTAACGCGCATGCTTAATAATTTGAAATGAAGGTTGACGAGTCATTCTATAAAAATCCTCCATCACAAGATCTTCCACCACCAGGTGGTTATCGTCCTTTAAATTTCTCAAGATTTCGTCCGAAAATTGTAATGAAACTATCCTACTTGCTTGTAGGAGTAGTATTTGTGTTAGTAAATCAGGGCATAGCACATCGTGCTGGATATCAAAATATGCTGTAATATTTATAAAATTGGTAAAAATATTAATAGTTAATATAGTAAAAGACATTCAGTATGGGAAAAAGATTTTTACCTATATATGGACAGTCTTAAAGATTCATAATTTATTAATATAACAATATATATATATTAATTGACAAATATCAAAATTTGTAGTTGATTTTAAATAATGATTTATCTAATTATGCAGTATCTGCGGAACTTGGATCTTCTATCTTGTTACCAGGTAAAGCAAGTATTTCTTCGGGTGAAAGAATGTGTATAATACTTTTATCGTTTTCTCTTTTGAATATAGCAATTTCCACTAAATAAATATATAATAGATAAATCTTAGTATAATATTTATAAATTAAATATGAGATTTTTTTATAAATCTCATAAGAAAACTTATTATTTATTAGAAGATTATCAAAATATCTCACAAAAATTATATTTAAAAAAATTATTTTTATAGTAATGTCCTTTTTGGAAGATCTAAATATATATATATATATATATATTCTATGCAATCTATACTTTTATAAATTATGATTTTTTTATTATTTTCAAGTATTAAATAATCGTACTTTGTCATTACAAACAACCACACGAGAGTTGGTCGGAAACGAAAAAAGACATTGAATTTATTGATAAAGATTTATATTAGAAGTTTACAAAATTAGCAAAATCTATTGCATTATAAAGATTTCAGAATTTCACTAAAAATTTAATGTCAAAGATGATCATAAATGAAATTTCTTTATGTTTTCATTTGCATAATGACAGATTATAAATTATTATCAGGCAATGAGACAGAAGTAAATAGTTGAATAATAATGGTTGATATATTTGGTCATAATCAGAATTTGTATGAAAACATTGCTAGTAATTAGAATATATATTTCTATATATTTAATAGTTAGCTTAATTTACCATTTACTGAGTTTACTTAAATTTAATAACTAACTGAACTTGTAAACATTCTAGGATATTTTGTCTCAACTCAGAATCATGCGTTATTGACTAATTATAGAATATTCATTCATTCACTCATTCATTAAGGAAAAATTTTCATATAATTTATATATAATAATTTAATTTTATGTATAACTTAGAATGTAATTTCAGTTATATATTTGCATGTTGTAACAAAAAAATTTGAAGAATGGCTTTAGTATCACAAATAATAGCAGAATTCTAAGTTGCATAAAATTTCTATGATTTTGAAGGGAAAGATTATGAATCTATTCAAACAAAATTATTCACATTTAGAGTGGATGATGTTGCAATTACACAATAAATTAGTTGCTTTATGTCATTCGGAACATATTCATGTAATCTGATAGAGAATAATTGTGTAATCATTTACAAAAAAACAAGTTGTATCAATAAGTCACAACAACTGAAATAATAGGAATTTGAGTGATATTAGAAACCCCTTCGCTAAATTCAAATGCTAAAGGAATGCTCCGCAAGTTTTACTCATAAAACATGGTCAATGAAATGACCATGTGCTGATTTATTTTTAAATTAATCTTCATTAAATTATTAGAGTATCTAGATAAAATCTATATATAATTTTGCGTATTTAGGAATTTTTAAGCGTTTATAATAAGGATAATTTTTTACATATTTAACAGATGGCTTAGCGATATGTAATATGGATTGCCGACCACTCTTTACAATATTCGTATGCCTTAATATTGAAATTTGTAAAAAAATATTAAAATATTATATTTTTCTACAAAAAATTATAGTTCATGTTAAAAATTAGAGTAAATACGCGGTGTGTTTAAAAAGTACCAAGACATTTTAAAAAGTGTATTAAATATTTAATGGTTATAATATCAATTCAAAATATGATAATCATATTACGCACTAAGAAAATTTTTAAAATAATACAATGAAATAACATAGAATTAAAAAAGTTTTTATTATATACTACGTATGATGATGTCGCGCCAAATTATGACGAATAAGCTCTAGCATATAGTTTCGTATTAAATTTGAGGAAAATCTCTATAAAAAAGCACGGAAACATTTAAAATGAATTATAAAGGTTTCAAAATGACAATATGACTCAATCTAGAGCTTTTGAATGGTAATGACGCTTTAAAACTGATGGAAATTCCATTGGAAGCGATAGTCGGCTTGGCGGACTTACTCCCAACCTTTTTGTCAAAGTTAATAATGACTGTGAACGATAAAATATATATACTTATCGCAGACTAGAAAATAAGAGAAATTGATGATGATATTGCTATTTCTATAGGGGCTATTTAGGCGACGTTTTGAGAATGCCAAGTCCAAGTGTTGCCGCAACATTTGTTTCTAACGAGCGGACAGATGGCTTAGTGGTGTAGACTTCGAACTCATGACCCCGAGGTCATGAGTTGGAATCCCGGTGCCGCCCACTGTTTCCGGTCTATCGTATCCCTAATCCGAAGTAGTAGGAACACTATGGTAATTGCATGTTTCCATAAAAAAATTATAGTACATGCTGGTAGGGCGAAATCGAGTGCTGATGCACTAGGGTACAATAGTAAATTCCTGCCTCTGTTGAGGTGATTCCCATAGAGCCAACGTCCGAGAAATGGATAGGGTAGGGGTGGTGGTCGCCCCAAAACGAGGATGTTAGTGGGTTAAATTCCACACTACCGCAGAATAATAAGTCGGAGCTGGTGTGTGATGTCGTGTAGTTGCGATATGATGGGAAAAACTCCGCTGCGGTGCCTACAGCGTTTAATGAAGCAAGTCTGACCAACTTGAACTTCACAGCCCAATAAGCTGCGCCAGGGGTTTAACCTCGTAACTAAAAAAAAAATTTGTTTCTAACATTTTAGTTTTAGTGCAAAAAGAAATATGAGTCGAAATATTTAAAGAACATTATATTTTTCCAATAAATGCTGATAAATGATATTACCACGACTCGTTGCAATGCGCACGTGTTTTAGTTAGTAATAGTTTTGGAAAAATCGTTAATTTTCAAATTTTTATTACACAGAGAAATAAAAAAATATTTTTATACTAAAGATTATATTAATCTACAAAAGCAATCCTGGAATGGTGTAATAAGGAAAATAGCATAGGAAATTAATAGTAACTTGAATTTATTTGTCAAATGCTTTACATCATTAGAGTTCTTAATTCTTAATAATGAACTTTTTAATTAAAAAAAATAAATAAAGAGGCTTAGTATTATTTGTAGATTATTTAGAAAAAAATTGTATATCATTCAAAAAAAATTTATTTCTAATTCAGAATTAATTACGTGGATTATCCATATCTACACAAGGGTTCAAAAAATATTGCTCTAACGCCTAGTGCTGCTGAGCTGTTCTATATATAATATATTTACTCAAGGTTTAAGCAGTCGTATTAATGACCTGATACATTCACGAAAAAACTATTGGAAACTCATCAGAAAACTATTAGTAGAACAATACATAAAATATATTAAATGTAATTCAAGAGAGAACAAATTCCAAAATATGACGTGAAAATTAAAAAAAAATGCAATAATTTTGAGAGATACGTAACAACTTAAATACTTACTTATTTATCTCGATTGCATAATTCCAATTACAAAATTATGTAATGAAGTAGCAAAATAGTAATTTTTTTAATTAGATTTATTTTTATTGCTTTCAATAAGTTAACCATTAATTCGTATATTTCAAAATGATTAATAACAAAAATTTTCAAATAATTTATCATAAAATTAATTTATCATCAACAACCAATATCAATTTATTGTTGATTATTTAACCCTCTAACGCTTTTGGGGTAAAATTCACCCCAAAACGATTTTGTATTGGGCATATCTTGTTTTCCCATTTTTTTAATTGTTCCATATCATAGTTATTCTTATAAAACATAATGTTCTATAATTTAATACGATAAATATTAAAATATATAAAGTATTAAGATTTTTATTTTAAGATTATCTTCTAACGCTTTTGGGGTAAAATTTACCCCACGTTTTTTTAATCATTAATTAAACATTTGTTATAATTAACTCAATAACGAACTTTTAAAAATATCTAACGAGTGGTTTTGCAGAAAACTTAAACTAAACAACTAAGTAATGCAAAGCGCATGTGCAATATGTACTTAATTGTAATGAGTCACGCTTACGACTTCAGTGATGAGTTCATCTCTTCCAGAAGTAAATTTGAAGACCAAATTACCGATGAAAGTTTTTTATCTGATGAAGAGGTAGACTTGAAGTAAATTATAATATTTTAAAAAGTAAAAAACTGAATTATTTGAGTACATCAAAACCAATTACAACTAAAACTTGCGTCGAAAATACTATGAACTCCAGCTCCTGGTGCCACTTCTTATGCCTTGTTAAAATAAAATCTTTCTGTGGTTGCTTTTTGTCATTTTTTACAGCTGGGATTTGTAACAAAATTATACCTTATGCAAATATGTTTGGGAAACATTATTTCAAAGATGAGTGACATGATATGGATGATATTGAATTTAAAGTCTATTCAGGTCTTCTTGTGCTAATGGCTACTCGCGGGGATAGACAAGAACTTCTTCCGAGCTTTTTAGTGTTAATGAAGATAAAGAAATCTACATACGGTTATTTTCTCATCGTTGACTTAAACAAATTACAAAGGCTCTTCATTTAGATGATTTCAAACTTGATTTAAACGCAAGAATGAAGATAAGTTATGCATATCCGTGAGATATGGGATGAATGGGTTATTTTTTTGCCTAGATGTTTTTCTTCAAATAAAATTGTTACGATAGAAAAACAACTGGAATCATTTAGAGGAAGGTACCCCTTTCGTAAATATATGCCAATGAAGCCTGCGAAATACAGGCTAAAATTCTTTCTGTTGGTGGATCCTATTGTTAACCATTTTTAAATATAATGGTATACCTTGGTAAAAATAATTTCGGAGCACTAAGACAATGTAAAGTCGGCGAAAGCGTCGTTCTTTCACTACCAACTCCATTATTCTACTCTGGCAGAAATATTTTGGTCGAAAGTTTTTTTCATCCATCTCACTGGCAAGGAAATTACTAGAAAAAACTGACATTCTTAGGAAAGTTACGTAAAAATAAAAAGGAATACCTCCTTGCCTTTTACCTTCCACAAAAAGACCGTTGTACATTAGTGCGTTTGTTTTTATGAAAAATATATGATGACATCATACGTGTGTAAAAAATCTCAAGCTGTTATCCTATTATCAACTGGCACTACAAAAAACACTGTTACAAATAAATGGTCAAAATTCAAGCCGAAAGTAATAATGAACTACAAATAAACCAAAGGTGGAGTGAATAATGTCGATAGAATGCTTGCATCAGTTTTCACACTTAGATTTACTAGACGATGTGCTCTGATTGTTTTTTATAGTATGATTGACCTATCGCTAATTAGTGCGTTTGCATTATACAAAGAGATATTTAAAGATGATAAAAGTCAATAAGATCGTTCTTAAAAGAAATATCGGAGACTCTGTATAGCCAACTTTTAGATTGAAGTTCAGCCAAGACAATTACGAAGAAATCAAAGAAATGTGTAATTCCAAATAAAATATCCAAATTCAATGGAAAGCCAGCACTCTGCGATTTTTGTGAAAGAAACAAAGACAATAAAACATCTAAATGGTGTCAAATTTGTTTCAAGTTTTACTATCTAGATCACACTTCAAAAATTTGTTATATATGTCAGTAAAAAAAATATTAATTATTATATTTTTCTTTTAGAAAGTGTAGATATTTTATTTAAAGCAACCACTACTTACGCGATTATGACCGATGAGCGAATATATGCAACGAGAGTGTGCATAAATAGGATTATTGTATGGATTAACTTTTATAATTGTTTCAAGATTCCTATAGTTTCACATGTTAAAATTCAGTAATAATTCCCAATAATGCTCTATTTATTTATTTACATCTGCTTATGTAATAAAAAAGTGGGTAAATTTTACCCCAAAAACCTTAGTGGGTATTGTTTTTCTGATCGCTAGAGGGTTAAATCAATTTTACAATTTTAAAGATAAACGCGCGCATTACGACAAGTTCTCGCGTCTCATAGAATAAATTTATAAATAAAATTGTTAAAATAGATGAGAATTTTTATTTTGAATATAATCAGAAATTAAGGTACGATATTCAACGTAGTAGTCACCATCACAGCCGATACATAAATGCGTGCATAGTAGTAAAGTAAAATTTCTCATGAATATGGCATGAATATGGACTTAAAGGTGTAAAATAAAATTGGTGAATATCATGTAAAAGTTTACATAATCTTTGAGGCGTAATTCACCATAAAAAAGCCAGAAATGTTGAAATTTAATAATTAATTTCATCACAACAGTGCTTCAGTCTACACTTCCTAAAATGTGATGAAATTTTCGGCAAAGTTTAAAATCCACCACATTCCCCGATCTGACACCTTGTGAGTTTATTATAAAAATAAAAAGTCATTTAAACGGAAAAAGATCCTTATATAAATTCGAAATTAAACGGAGTGAAAAAAATAAATTTTTAAATTATTTTGAAAAATGGAAAAGTCGCTGGAAGAATTGTTTTTATTGATCTAATGAATATCTCATAAATGATTTAACTATTTTTGTATTAGTTTTCCCATACTTTGTATATTTTAAAATATGCGATACTTTCTAAACGCACTACATAAATACTTCGTTGAGGTGATTCCCGCAGAGCCAACGCCCGAAGAACAGATATGGTAGCGGTCGCAATAAAATGAGGATTTTTAGTGGCTTAAGTTCATAAAATAGCGCATAATAATAAGGCGGAACTTGATAGTGCGAATTAAGATGAATAACTCCCCTGCGGTGCCTAGAGTGTTAAATAAAGATAATTTAACTTGACAAAACAATAAGCTGCGTCTGGGGTTTTATCTATTAACTATAAAAAATAATAAAAGATAATTTTTCTCAAGTAAGATTTATTTAGTATTTTGCGACTTAATAAAAAAAATTATATAACTTAAGTTTAAAAAACATGCTCACGTAAAAGCCAAATAATGAATGATGGATGAAAAAATTATATATTGTCTGATGTATTATATTGATAAAGCTAGTAATATTATAAAATAAGTGTTAATGGAAAAATAGATTATAAATTGTATATTTAAAAATATTAATATTTTAGATTGAATGAATATATCATATTATTATTTTAATATGATATAGGTAAAATACGATGTAAAAGATTACAAGATTTTTTTATAAATTCATAGGTTTACTTATTAATGATAATCACACATGTTGCTTATTAAAATAAAACTTAATCAATTTAAAATATAGAGTGGAGTAACAAACATCAAATTTAGTCATTTAACACCTATTCACAATTTCCACCATTTTTTATAGAAATAAGACAAAAAATATTCAATGCCATCAAAATACAACTGGAAAATTTAAAAACTATTAAGCTATAGATATATTATGTAACTGCTGCAGTATATGAGAGAAAATAATAGTAGAGGTAAAGATTACGGGATAATGGTTAGTCTAACAATGATTTATTACCATAATTTACAAAAATTGTTATAAATTATCCAATCCTTGAGATATTAAGTTTCTAGGGTGACAATAGCTTAATGGCTAATAATTACTAAGTAAAAATTAGAAGCTAATATTAAGTCAGATTGAGATATTAGAGAAATATTTAGTTACATGGAGATATAAGAATGAAAGAATAGTGTAATAGGAGTAGCACAAAAACTCACTAAACACTATTTTAACTGTTTAAAAAATAGTTAAGATATAATCATTCAAAATAATGAAATCTTTAGTATTATATCTGTTTATTCAAAAATTATGATAATTACTATTTTTGGATGAAATATAATCTGTCTCCAAAGCTTCCTGCATTATCTTAAGAATTATTCCCTTTGATTCTTCAACTGTTATCATCTCTTTATAATCTTGCTTTAATTTAAGTAGGGCTTTATTATTATTTAGCCCAACACATGTAGCATTCCATCCAGAATAATTTCCACTAGGATCACTTTGATACAGTTGGTATCCATAAACATTATCCCAACCAATATACAAAATTGATACACCAAATGGTCGATATCCTCCAAGCTGTGTATACTGTTGTTTTACATCACATACTGCTGTGACAAGTTGCTCTAGATGAATCGGCTCTTGATAAGTTTTATAAAAGCTTTGTGCTCTCTCTCTCATCATTTGTATGATCACATTAGCATCTGAGCTAACTCCTGCTACACAACAACATATATCACTAAAATAAATTATTTTACTCAATAATATCAACAATTTTTTTTCATAGACAAACATACTTGCTTATTTTATATATTTTTTCGGATCCCATATCATCTAATAACTCGTTATAGTTACGTTTTTCTGATGCCATTATAATACCATCATCACAAACTATCGCCACACATGTACTAGCTCTATTTATAGCTTCTAGTGCATATTCAACTTGGAATAGTCTTCCTATATCTTAATTAGACTTAGGTATATTAGCATTAAATAACCTTCTGGTGAAAATGTTGTGGTTCTTGTGTCATATTTACGGGACTAAATAAAAAATTATTTCAACTTATAGAAACAAAACATCTAAAATTACCATTCTAGAATGAAAGTTGCACCTGCGCAGACACGAGAGATTTTACACGGTACTATAAGAGGAACTAATTTAATTTTAAAATAAAATATATTTAATTTTTATCTATTAAAAATTAAATATATTTTTTAATTTTTATCTAGTAATTATTATTTGTGATGTGCATAGTAAATTTAGAGTGTAAAAGAAGTGACTTTTTGTAGAAAATTGTAAAAAAAAATATTTGAAGTTTTTTATTTAAACTATAATGGCTACTATTAGAAAAATTCTTTCTGTGATATGTAGCTGGATAAATTGATGATAATTTTTGAATGATTTTTAGTAAAGTTAATGTTATTAGAGTGATTACTTTCAATAATATTTATGATAATTATATAGTTATAACATTTAAATAATGATTTAATAGATTCATAGTTAATTTCAAAATTAACCAAATTACTATAGAATTTTGTTGGAATGATATAAATGAACTTCCATTAGGATTTTATATTCGCGTATTACGTTGAGGCACAGATTAAATTTTTTTCATTTTTTAAAAGTAATCTAGAATATTTTGTGTATGTTAATTTAATGTTTTTTATCGAAAAAAATTTGATAATTGTTCGAATATCGCAAAAAAAAACTTGCTAATTAATCAATCTATATAGATTCACTTATAGCCAATTATTTGTTATATTATTATTATTAATATAAATGACGTTAGTTTGTTACATTTTATGTTCTTTTGTGCATCTAAAATAGTATAAATAGTTTTGCGCGCCTATGCGCAAAGTGCGCGCAGACACACTTAAGGTACTTTCTTATCTCAACGAAAACAATTTATATAAAGTAATCTCCATATTATAATTTTAAACGTTTAATTTAAATCATAATTTTTTTAAAAATGTTAATATCAACATTATATTTGGTTAATAATGTATAGTAGTGTATCGATGTAAATTTTTAGTCTTCATTATCTTTTAAAGAAATGACTCATTTCACAAAAATAGAATAAAAAAATAAATATTTTTATGATGATAATATGATGTTAATGTAGTGTTTAAAACATAAGATGGAAATATTCTGATTTATTTTTCCCCCATAGCCTAACTTATACTTATAGGGGAATTTATTTCGTTGGGAAATTATAACACGCAGAAACGCTTGAATAAAAGATAAATTACACAATCATTTTATTTTTGCTACTAAAATAATGTTTATGATTTAAGATAGAAATTATGTTGCATGCTAAAGTTTTTAAAATATTGTATAATATATGTTTTTAATTAAAGTGCGTCTCTAATATAATGTAAAAATTTAAGAAAATTTTCTGATTCTATGATTATTTTAATAAATACAATGTCTGTTCAATTTACGGTTATTGTATGTACAATATGATAAGTACATGGAGAAAGAGATTGAAGTAAAATTATAATTTGGGAATAATACGTTGGCATAATATGCAGCTTTAAAAAATTATCAAAAGGTTTTTCGTAGTTAATTTCTATAAAACAACTTTTTTAATATTCCAGATATATCAGATAAAAAGAAAAATATCAAAACGAATTATTCAAAAAGTAAAATTTTTAAAATCTTTAATCAAGCTTAATTTTTGATATATTTAAGGGATATGAAAGACACTAAATTTTACTTAATAATAATTATCTAATTTTCTCGGTATCCTATTTATCATTGTTATAATATTTGCGGTGTGTGATGATAATAAACTTTGAAATAACTAATATAACTATGTTTATGCACATATGGGGTATGGAATTTAATTTTGTTATATGTGGGGATTATTTGAGTTTTACTATTTTAAATCGTATAGTACTTCAAAAACTAATGACACATGGACAAATGGTGTTTTTATTAGAGTTTGTGGTGTTATAGTATACTAAAGTAGATAACTCTAATGGTTTTACCTTAGACAAAATAAACATATTGTAGGCCATGCATCATCTTCTAAATTTCATCACTGAATAGTAGATTAGGTGCAGAAACAGCCTTTTATGACACTTTATGCTATTCTTTAGTTCATAATATTATTTATAGTTGTTTCCATGTGTTATAATTCGGATTATTTTCTAAAAAGTATGTGTTTATTGATTTAAACCTAATATTCTTTTATTCTCTATTAATTTGAGTAGTCATACTTTCTTTTTGCATACGGGTCGAATTCATAATTAGATACATAAATTTATAAAAATTGGAAGGAAGGAAACAGTTTCTAAATTTAGTTTATAACCTGCGCTATCTTATTCGTCGAGCAGCATAGTTATATATATATGAGATCGCGCGCGCACGAATAATATGAAATGCGCAGGTTTCTTTTAAAAAAGCAACAAAAGATAAGGTTTATTTCTGTATGTTTCACTTCGGACAGTGTATCTGGAGGAAACTTCAAAAAATGGCTTAAGTCGCGATTAAAAAAAAACCAAAATTTCAGGTTTTTTATAAAGTGCGTTAATTCACTGGCATCTGTTCCTGTGAACCAAGTGCAATCAGAATACAAGAAAATATTAAAAATAGTCTCATCATTACCAAAGATCGTCGTAAATAATTTTTTCCCAATATTTTGAAAAGAATTTTATGAAGCCTGCAAAATATCCAATTCAGAGTTGGAATGCACACGAATGAGTCATCAATAGAATATAATTAACTTCTAATAATGCAAAAGTATTCAATAGGCACTTCACTTTTTGATTTGGCCAATAACATCCAGATTTGACAACATTTCTTGAACAATTAAAAGTTGTACAAGCAACATAGAAAACGAATTTGAATATTTTATGGCTAATAACTTCAAAATTAACAATATTTGGTATGAAAAAGAGTTGCTTGCATTGAAAATAAATTTGTGGGGATTATAAGTTTATAGAAAATAGTATTATGTGCCTTGAAATTGTTGCAAAAACATATTTCTGAAAATATGATTAGTTTTGTCATGCATTTATTTCACCTTTCGTTACTTCAACTTAAAAGCGCATGCGTGATTTAAACCCAGTTTCCGCATTACGGGAAGGAAACAGTTTCTATTTTAAGTTTATGAGCTGAGCTATCATATTCGTCGAGCAGTTTTGTTTGTATTTTTATATTTATAAATGTGTATGTATTACCTTAAAATTGTTTGTATTTATATTATAAATCGGTTAAACTAAAGGATGTACGTAAAAGTTTCGGCATATTCGTAATTTCACTCGTACAAAGTAGATATTTTGATTTTTGTATAAAATTAGAAAATATTCGGAATGCTCGAGTCTTTTGTAAAGTAATCTTTTCAAAATAAATAACTTTAACTTTATATAAATTCAGATAAGTTATCTCGGCTTTCGTTTGTGGTATTTTTGTATATACGTTTTATTGTGTCCTATTGTCAAATGCAGTAAGAATAGACAATTTAACTAATAATAAAGATGGGATATGCACTAAATTGATGTTAGAGCTTATATGGTGGGGGGACGTTATTAACGACAACGGCCAGTGGTGAAATCATCTAATAATTGGCTTTCAGGATACTTTTTTTAAATATGACGGTTTTCACAATAAAATACTAGCAAACTGTAAAAGTAGTGATATTGGTAGTTAAATTGTAATGGAGTCGAATAGGTCATTATCTTTATAGGTTAAAAATCGTTTTCACCGATAGTAGACGAATAAACTCGTAGATAACATGTTTAAAAGACCCCCAGATGGACTCAAGTCAGTCCATGTGGACCTTTTTATGTTTATTACTTTTACGAAAATTCAAATCAATATTTTTAGCTCAACTATCAACTAATTTTACTGAACCATCTTCTTCCTTTTTCATTAAAATGTTTACAAGAACGTCTTGATTTATATATATGGATATTTTTTAGGAAAAATTTGCCTGCAAATATTATAACTTTTAGATATTGTACTTTCAACTGGTTGCACGATTATCACATTGCCGCCAATTTTTCTAAAATCCACATCAAAATTTAAAGCCATAACATCATGAATTATGCCTTTCTACTCAGATATGAAGGAAAAAGAAGAGATACCGAGAAGATGTAGAATATCTTTATAGTCTTTAAGTACTTTTTGTGTGATGAATTGTACAGATAATTAAGTCCAAGTATTTACGTAAAGGAAAATTTGATTAGATATAAAAAAGCATACTTTTTGATCAAAAATCTATTTCTACATAATTTGAAGCTAAACTGATAACCATCAAATCTATCATTTCTTTCTGCAATATTTATTAGTTCAAACAATTAATTCCTAAAGAGGCCCAGCTCTATCTGCGTTTTTATAATATAGTCTACATCTTTTCGAAAATACGCATAGTCGCATACTGTTATAGTGTCTGGTGTCTTTCAACTTGTATATTTATTTGTAATCCCACATCGCGGATATTTTTTTAAAAAGATTATATATATTGACAATTCATAATTACTTATACAAAACATAACTAATTTTTGGTATATGTTAGAATAATTCACATTATGAGTCTTATTTATTTAATTGAAACTACAGACATATAGCTTATCATTGTGGACTAGTTCTTGCTAATATTAGGTATGCGAGTTTTATCATCTCAACGAAACATTCTTTTTTATCTCTTAATCTTAATAAAATTGGTAGATTCGATATGTTTGAATTTTTCTTAGAGGATAAATTATATAACATGCATGTAGTGGGCAATTGTATGAGATAAAGGAATCGGGTGATAGCTCACTATGGTATAGTAGTGAATTCTTACAAAAATTACTCCTAAATTATGACTTGACTTAAATTTTTAATCTTATTTTATAGAATAATTATTAGAGATACTAATTTTTTTTTTGTGATAAACAAAATTATCAATTTAATTAGAGTTGCAATAAAATGTATAAAAGTAAATTCATCATTTTCCAATAATATTATAATTTTTTTGGAGAAATCCTCATTTATTGATTTTCAAGGACTCCATTTAAATATTTTTTTTTGTTAATATTAACGTATTTTTTAATTTTGTAAATAAATATGTTCTTGATGTAAGTTATGAGACTACTAATATCATTAAAATATACTTTTTAATATATAATTAATAAACATAAGTCATTGTTCAATTGCTTTCCTCCGTCGGCAATACTATCTCACCGAAGTTAGCAAGAGAGGAAAGAAAGCTTGGTGCTATAGGATCAGCTAAATGAACTTGTGGTCTCGGGTTCTAAGCCAAATGCAGTTCACTGTTTCCGGTCTCTCGTATCCTTAATCCGAAGTTAGTAGGAATACTATAGAAATTGCATGTTTCTATAAAAAATTATGATCCATGCTTGTAGTGAGAGGAAGCATAACGTGAGGGTGAAATGGGGTGCTGATGTACTAGGGTACAATAGTAAATTCTAGCATTTGCTTAAGGGATTCCCATATATCCAACTTCCAAAATATGGATAGTGTGGTATAGTATTCGCCTCAAAACAAAGATGTTTTTTTAGTAGGTTAAATTCTTACACTGCCGCAGAGTAATCCGGATCTGGTGTGAGAAAATCATGATAAATAATTCCGCTGCGGGTGTCTACAGCGTTTATTAAAGCAAATATGATAAACTTATACTTCAAAGCTCTCAAAGCTGCGCCAGGAATTCGACCTCGTAACTAAAAATAAAAAAATTAAATTCTTGGCTCGTTAAGATGGTTTGATTTTAACACACTTCCGGGAAATGAATAGGGGTATGGACGTTGATTTTAAGTTGATTTATCTCACAAACTACTGCAGAATAATTTTAATTAACTTGGTGAGCTAATTACATTGATTCAGTCAGCTGCAGTGCCTAAGCCGTTTAACAAAACAAATCTGATAAAATTGAATTTCACAGCTTATTGAGTTGCTTCTTGAGTTTGAAATTGTGGAAAAATACATAAAAGATTGAACCATGGAGACTCGTTATATAAATGAATCGAATTGTGAACCTATCTAGATATTATTACGACAGACCAGATAGATATTAGAAATCTTTTTAAATATAAAAGAGAAATTGAATCAATGTTTTAGGATATTCATAAAATACTCATATTTGGATATTTTCCAGTAAATAATCGAATAATAATATATTTAGTTCTATATTATAAATAAATTAGCACTTTTAAATTAATGCCAAGAGTCTCGTTGTTATCTATTATTATATTGTACCACATTCGCTGAAAACAATTTTTTACCCATAAAGAAAATTACCTGTTTAAACCCATCACAACTAAACTACCAATATCACTACTTTTATAGTTTGCTAGTATTTTATTGTAAAAAATTTCATATTAAAAAAAGTATTTCTAAAACACCCATTTATCGATAATTTCGCCACTGGCGGTTGACGCTTATAATATCCCCCACACTATATAAGCTGACACATTAATTTTCTTTTTTTATTATCAGTTCAATTGTTTATTCGTAATGCATGAAACTAGAAGATACAATACTTTTAGACTGGCATGATAAAGGCTTCAAAAAAATCAGTAATGTTGAAGAAAAGTATTACACCTTTTATCATTAATAGAATGGAAATATAAAACCTTTCGTGTAGTCATTTTTGAGTGTTAATTAGCATTATGAAAATTATTTTTCAAACAAAGATGTGATAAAAGAATATTGACGATGAATAATTACGTAATATATCTCAATAATACCTAACACATTATCACCTTCATGTTGACAACGATTAAAAAATGATTTATACTACCGCTTTTGTAAAAAAGCTCATATTTTTAAAGTGATTGGAAGCATTTTGTTTATCAGAGGCGTTACTCCAGTTACCTTTTAATTCTATACACTGAACCATGGAGTTTTTATATCACTTTAATCTACTTAAATATTGCGCAAAATAAAAATTACCTATAACCGGTTCAATAAATAATTCTTTAGGTGCGCCCAAACAATCATTACACTGATTTTAGGGTGGGAAAGTCTTAATATAAGGGGATTCAATACATCAATCAACATACAACATTTGATGTAGGAATATCTAGTCTAGTTATGATAAAAAATTTATCTAAATAATATCTTATGCAACTGCTAATCACAAAGTGGCAGTATAATAGGTTTCACTGACGAAGTAGCGGAGAATTGTCTAGCACAAGCTCACAAAATAATAAGTCTGTTAAAGACGCATGATGTGACTTTTTGCTAAATATTTAAATTTAATAATAATAAAATTTTAAACTAAAAAATCGGCGATGGTCATTATGTCGGAGTTTAACTGAAAACCTATGAAAAAGTGAATAAATGAATTATGAGAGTGCGCAGAATCTATTATTCGAATGCAGAGTTTTTAACAACCAAAAATAATTAATTAATAAAGTCATTTACTTGAAATTTATATAGATAGCTTTTTATAAATATTATAAAAAGGTTTTATATTAAAAAAACTATAAATTAAAGAAAAACAAGACTCGGAATATAAATTTGGTCTGATATATATATGAAATATACTAAACTTGTTATATTATTAGATACAAATAAAATATGAATTAATGTTATTTATACAATAAAAAAATATTAATTTCAATATCAAAATTAAAAAATACTATAATTCGTGTAACTTCGCTATGCATCGTATAAATATTATGGGAAAACGTGTGAGGAAGAAGGTATTTTTAATTTGATAAATAGTGTTTTTAATGTTATATAGGGAGAAGTCGGCAAAGAATCCGTACATATTTCGCGTAACCAATGTCTGCGAAAGTTGCAACTAAGCTTGGCTGATTTTCGGTATGATATTTTCAGAGTTCCTTTATTTTTGACGTTACTTATAGAAAGTTATGCATATATAAAGGCATATATCCAAGGTCAAATGATGCTGTGCCTCGTTTTCATAAGAAAGATATTATATATCTTTCACATGACCCACTTATCAATGTCCTGAGACAGTTCCATACCTACAAAATAAAATATAAGAAAGCTCTTTCATCTAAGAGTTCATCAATAATTGAAAACACAATCAAAATGAAACCAAAGATAAAACTAGATCATGTTATTAAAGAAAGGTATTTCATTAATTATCTACAAAGTTTATTACTAAAAATAGGTATCCAACATTCGATGATGCACTTCGTGATTTGGATGATGCATTGTCAACAGTAATGACGTATGCCTATCTACCTAGAGTTGGAAGGATAGCTGTAATTTCTAGTATTGTTATATCTGATTACTAATTCTAATATTTATAGGCAGATCTTATCAATAAATGCAAAGAACTTTCCGGTATAATTCTCTAATAGTATCTCATTTATGAAATTAATGTTCTAGTCTATTTCTTAAATTATATAATTGCTTCAAAGTCACTAAAAAAAGTAGTTTATAAATTGTAGATAAATCCATATTAATGTATTTTAGGTTTTTATATCAGTAAAGGGATTTTATTTCCAAGCAGAAATTCACGGGCAGAACATTATCTGGATCATACCACACAATCTTATGATTGACGTATTTTTTTCTTAAGATTTAGGTATGGAGTCAAAACGCTATCATGCGAGAGTGTAGTTTATATGATTATTTGTTAAGATATGAACGTACTTTTGAATTCAGTCGAAGCAACGTCATAATTTATTTAGCATGCATAATACTTAACTTTTATACTAATTTTAAAAATACCAAATTTTCCATTTAGAGTAAAGTAGTTTATATCGTGTTGTTCTAAAATATTTAAGAATATGCAAGCTTTACTAATAAACGTTAATAGAATAAGGTAAGAAAACATACAAGAATAATAATTTTTGAACCAAAATTTTATATGTATATCTATGTAAGAAGTTTCATAGTTTCACTAAGATTATAATGTATATTCTTTTTTGTTTTATACTACAGAGTTACTATAGATATTTACTCAGAGTGACTTTTAATATTTAATATGTAAACAAAAAAAGCCATCTGCCTATTTCGCACGAGTGCAGTTGAATTTTGTTGATTTTAATCATTATTGGCTCCACTCACTTAATATATAATGTATCATTTTGTATATAATACTTGTTTAGGTACCTAATAATATTGATTTTAAAGTTTTAAATACATTCACTCATTTGCATGTTACGTTGCTGGGTTTTGTTTTATTCAAACTTTATCACTCAATTAATTTGGTCTACCCACCAAAGGTAATACAAAATTGTGAATTATTATAAATTGAATTGTTATAAATTAATTGTAAAATATAGGCTATTTCGGATCATATAAATCGCCTTTTAAAAAATGACTCTGATGAAAAAGAAATACATTTTGATTTGTTATCTCATTTAAACGTTTCACTGGATATTGTTCCATCGGAGCAACCTCATCCAATAATAGATGAGTTTACAGAATTTTCAAATCAACAAGTAGTTTTATATAAATTTGATATCTTTATCATATTTTTTAGGAAATTGATAGTTGGGCCGAAGCAAAGAAAAAAGATGAAGAATTCAAAAATCTTTTTACTGGATTAAAATTCTATTTATCAAGAGAAACACCTAGAGAAATTTTAGTTTTTATTATAAGGTGCTTTGGCGGAAAGGTATCATGGGAAGAACCCTTATCTAAGCGTTATATGAAAAAACTTCCTAACATGTTTCCAGAAAATGATCCGACTATAACACATCAAATTATTGATAGGCCATCCATTGTTGGCAATAAATTTGCTAAACGTCTATATATTCAACCTCAATGGATATTCGACTGTGTTAATCTAAAAACATTACTTCCAACAACCGATTATATGCCCGGAAATACTTTACCACCACATATATCTCCATTTGACAATGAAATAAGAGAATCATACGAAACTGTGGCATCTCTTGGTATTAAAGAGAGTGATTTAGATAGTGAGCAGGAAGAAACAACTCAGAACGAACCTACCAAAAAGTCTACTTCTGTAGTAGCAAAAAGTAAAGAAGATTTGCGTTTTGAAGCTGAAAGAAGAAATCTTGCTATTAAGAGTATGCCAAAGAGAAGAAAACGTCTATATGACCAGATTAAGAAGGCAAGAAAACATCAGTTTGCTGGAATTAAAAAGGCTCTTTTAAAAAAGCAAAAGATGGAGAAGCTTCAATCTAAATAATGTTATATATGGATTGTACAATTTATAATAATTAGTTCTTTAGGAATACGTTGTATTTTTGAAAAAGATTATTTTAAGTTGTGCGCATCGCTTACAATTTTTAATAAATCGCACGCTTTCTTTGAAGTAGCTTGGTAGAACGTAATAACTTTTAACTTAAAATTCCAAAAAAAAGTTGCTAATGAAAATATTACTTTTTAAAATTTTCATAAAAAAAATATAATAGACTTTTGTAAAGTCTATCGCATGGTGTAAGTGTTTATTCTTTTAAGCGGACAAATTGTAAAATACTGAACATTTATCTTCAATTTTTTTGCATAATATTCCGAAATGTTGTGAAAGTTAAACGAACTAAAGAATTTCATACTTTATTTAATAATTAACTTTAATAATATGGAGTTAACGTTACAGTGTATTGGATGCCTATGAATGTCCTGAAGACGAGAGATGATTTACTTCAATGAATTGTATGCATCGCCAAAGAATATTGCTAAGTACTAAAGCTTTATTTATACTACTAACTCAAATAAATAGATTTTAATAATTTTACAATTTATTAAAATATTGTTTCTCATATATGATGATTTTTTGTCCATTTACAAATTATATAACTTTAATATTAAGTGATGAGATTCAAGTCTGCCAAAATTTGAAGTGGGAAATTGGAGAAACCGCCCAGGAATCAGATTATTAGACATTATATATAACTTAAACGTAACGTGGTATAATACACAATAGTGTGTGAATTTAATTTAGTAGAACCATCATCCGTCATATTTGGTGAATAGCACCAATATTTTATCATTTAGGAATTTTTATGTGTCAAAATCAATAATTTTACGTATCTAAATTATTACATTAGCATGATATATTACCTGAAAATTTCATTAAAATCTTAATCAATAAAAGTATTATGAGGTCGTTCTATTCGTAAATTTGCTTTCGATAGTTCTGTGTGATAAACGTAAAAAAGCTATGGTATCAAGGATTAAGTGTTATTGAACCTATATCACTTGAATTACAAAGCAAAGCAAATTACAACGATAATTTAGGTCTGTAGATTAAGTCAGAACTTAGCGAAAGCAGGTCAAATATTATTTCTCAGGTAAAAGTCCTATGTAATGATATTACTCTAAGGCATATTACTATTCGGTAGTACTTCATCAATATAACATTAAAAAAATGATAATACCTTAATATTTTAATTCGTGAATTTTTTTAATATTTATGTGACAAAATGAGATCCTTTGGAGTGCATATGATCAATATTTTTCCCTCTAATGTGCTGTAAAACTTTTAAAATTACTTTGAGTCGTTTAATGTTTTATTTGACTTATTTGAAGTAATTCATTAGTTATAAATTCTGTATATATCAATCGTTGGCATATGAAACTATTGAGAAAAGCTAGATATAGAAACAGAGATAAGTTATAATTAAAATAGTAACTCACTATTGACTAAACTTTAGTTAAATTTTATTTTAAAAGAAGCACTTTAACTACTTAATTCTATAGTAATATAATATATAAATGACTCTATCGTCAATCAAATGTGCTATATGTACGCATGTATCAATCATATTAAACATTTATATTCATCCACTTCACATAATGGATGAATATATAGTATTAATGCAATTAGAGGGTGAACTATTAAAATTTTAATACCTATTGGATATTAAAAAACGATTTAAAATAGTGAATTTTAGTTAAATTCAAGTTTGGTGTGGTCGTTCGTTGATATTCGTTAATGTTCGGAAAATACAAAATTTAATTCAAAAACATTTTAATGTAAATATATTTCAATAATAATTTAATATAAGTCCGAAATATTTTTGTAGGGAATTTTTTCTGAACTTATATTCAGCAAGGTATGATAAAATCAGTGATGGATTTTTATTTGTGATAGGACGATAATTCTTTTATAGTTCCCTACACGGCTTCAGCAAGATTTGTATAGACGCGTTGCTAGGTTCTAAATTTGATGGAATGATTATCAGTTTCATGAGATTAATAAAGATTACTTAAGGTGTTCTATAAATTATGAAAATTATCAGTCATTATGCTTTCCAGGATTTTTTGATTGCATATCATAGTTAGTATTTAGAATAAATTTCCATTAGAATCTATTCTGCCAAGTTTCAAAATATTTTTATGAACAAGAACACTACTGAGATAATATTTTCTTTTGCACATTTGAGACTCCTTAATTATCAATCTGGACAATTATGCCAGACTAATGATTTTCTCCTCAAATATATATATATCAAAATAAATAAGATTATACCAGGATGACGAGATTCTGCTAGTCTTAAAGTTATCTAAATAAAAAAATTTAGAATTTTTTCAAAAACTGCTTGTACGAAATACGGATATCAATTATGTCAAAATGCAATGAGTTAATTTTGAATCTTAAAAGGTAGATTCCTTTTTTGAGTGACAGATTTTTTTGGACACAATGAACATTAAAAAATATATTTATCAATAACTATATCAGATTTTAGACGCATTTCTTTGTTATGCTTGTCGCAGTAATAATTTCCCGCGTAATAGCATTAATTTTTGCAACAATGATATAAGATTTGATATTTCTTTTTAAAATAAAAATAAACTTAAGCGATAAATTTTCATGGTGCCATAACTCATGGATTCTTAATTAACAACTTCGACGATTTTAACCAATGTGTTATTTAGCCATAAAATCCCTCTAAGTATAACCATAAAGCGTTAATTTAGTACTTACTAAATACATAAAAATCCATTAGTAATGTAGCTTATGTCCATTTAAACTATTAAGTAAAAAAAGATTTATATGCGCGCATACAAAAATAAAACGTAATTAGACAAATTAATTTAATTTCCAAGAATATTTATTTGCTAGGATTTTTAGTAGTCTTTTATTAAATAAAATTTATTAGATAACCCTTTGATATGTTCTAGGTTGTTATCGAATGCAGAGTTATCTATTTTTGAGTTTGCTATAGAAAATTCAATGCCTTTTTTGGCATTGGTATAACTGGTGACTCACACAAAACAGTACTTAATTATACGACATAACCTCTGATTATTTTTATGTGAATAGATTATAAAAAATTGAGATCGCAAAATCAATTTTATAAAAATATAACTAATTTTATTAATCCCTGATTCAGAAAACGTTGTATCGCATGCGCAAACTAACTTTCTTCGTGTACTTTGTGCTATTTGTTCACCCTAAACATCGAATAAAAACACTTTTGACTGTATATTAATATTAAATATATTTTTTACATAATATAATGTACATGTCCTTTTTTATATAATATTTACGCTTATTATGATTTTTATTTCTTATAATAAAACGTATATTTATTATTGTAAACTTTTTTTTCGATGCTTACTATTTATTTTAGTGATTTCTAATTTTATAAATAAATTATGATGCTATAAACTAGTGGGAATCTGGAATTATATTGAATACTGTGTGTTTTAATTCCTAATAGGTCTATTTGGTAGCAGATCCTTAATACATATTAACACTATGTATGCTTAATTATAATTTCCGCCCTTTTTAGACTGTTAAGAGGGAGGTAGGTTAAATTCTATAATATGTTCTAAAACCATCTTCAAATAATATTACTACGAACAGATTTTAACATGAATGAATTAACAAGAATTTACAAAAACGTTATTTCTTACAAAATTGATATTTACATTATTTTTGCATAAATCTGCAGAGATGAAAGAGTACTGATATCTTTTAAAAAATCATTTTAATACAACGAAATAACATTAAAGGAAAAACAAAGCAACTTTTTGTAATCAAAGTCACCGGTTTTGATTAACCCATTTCAGGTTAACATTAGCTCTTTTGCCCATAAGTAAAATCAATTTTTAGCTAAAAATACTCGAATTTCACAGCTAAAGTTTTACTCTTATTTATAACACTAGTAAACTACTATAACATAATTTATTATTGATATCGAAATACTATTAAAATGGAATGGGATATTAAGTAAGAGATATTATACTTTAGTCAAAACGTCATCAGAACAGTTTTCAGTGAAAAAGTTTATTTATTAAATTATGCTTAAAAAATGCTCAGAAGATCAAATTTTTGGAAGCTCTAAGAATAATTTTTCAATAAAAATATTAGTTTTCTGTTTCAACTGATATAATATAGAAATCCAGTGAAAATTTCGTTTAAAAGTTCCATTATTTTTCTTTTTATAGAACAAAGTCAGAATTTCGTTAAATGCTGATCAAGAAATTCATTCGTAGTTCACTATGAATTTAAATTAATTTTTAATTATAGTTGAGTTGGCAAACTTTCTATCGTGTTAGTGCGGTACGCAATAATTCTTTAGAATGAATCACCTTTCGATGCTCATATTCCTCACTACGTAGTGTAAAATAAGCTCTTCATTCCTTAGTAAAAATAGTAGCCTCCAATAAAACCTAGTTTTTTTATTAATAGCAGGATGACACGACATTTTTTGTGAACAACGAATACTCTTATTTTCTGATATTTTTTTACTCCTTCATCCATTAACTCGCATTCACGCAAGCCAAACTGCCATTGATCATCCAACCTAAGATTGTAATGTTCTCTGTTACCTGTAACAGTTTACTCATGTTAAAGCTCATAATTTAGCTCCACGGGTATTACAATCCTTGACTCTAATGTTTATTTAATTGTTAATAACTTGAAATAATCGTAAAACCTAAGGCTTCATATTCATTTGTATGAACAGTATAATAAGACCAAAATTCCACATTATGGATCCTCTTCAACTTGCCACCCTTAAGATAGCGATCCTAATGTTATTTTTGTTTACAGTAAAATAGTGACTCGGCCATAAAATATTTTTTTGCCATTGCCTCCAATTTTCTCCATTTTTTCAAAACTCCTTTTGCAGATAATTCATAGAGAATTGAATTGATCCTCTAAAATGTTTTTCGATAGGGCTAGCAAACTTGTCAGTCTAGTCAAAATTTTCTTCATAACCCAATTATATATTATTTTGTGTATAATGCTAAATTATAACATATGATTGGATCTACAAATAGAATCTATGAATGTAAAAAACTCTGAGGTCATACGTGAAAAATTGGTCCTGCATACTCTTCTACTTTAACTAATGATGCTAAAAACAAATGTAATTACTTTTAACATTGATACGTAATGATATATTTAACATATTCACCAGGATTACTGTACTTGTGCGTTTCTCTCAAAATATTGTACGTCTTTTTACAGTTTTCATTGTGATGTGTGACCAACATCACTTAGAACGAGCTGGAATACACTGTTTTAACTTTAGACTGACGAGATACTCAAGATATCTTTTCAATGTAATTTATAATATAGTAAATTCGTCCTTCCACGTCATATGTACTCATTTTACTGTTTGTACGAAAACAAATACAAAAGTTACTAAAGATAAAATTTAAAATATCACTAAAAACGTAAATAACGTGAATTTATACTAAAAAGTGTTTTTATTTGGTGTTTAGAATGAAAAAATAGGACAATATAAACGACGAAAATAAAGAGCGCATGCGTTACGACATTATACGAATTAAAAATTAATAAAATTGAAAGTGGTTGTTTCTATGAAATTGATTTTGCAAGGTAGATTTTTTATAATCTATTTACAGAAAAATAATTAGAGAATTTCTAGTATAATTAAGTAATGTTTTGTGTGATCCACCAGCTATACCGACATCCAATTTTCTATGTTACTTTGATAAATTATAAATTTACCACTTTTTTTATAGTTAGTACTTCGAGATATTGTTTAAATATTTTAAAGAAATGAAGATTGAAAAATTAAGTA
>NW_027255296.1:0-25078 GCF_042242105.1 Pempheris klunzingeri | reverse complement strand
GGGATATGATGAAAAAACTCCGCTGCGGTGCCTACAGCGTTTAATGAAGCAAGTCTGACCAACTTAAACTTCACAGCCCAATAAGCTGCGCCAGGGGTTTAACCTCGTAACTAAAAAAAAATCTATTGGACGTTGGCTTTATGGGAATCACCTCTACAGAGCCAGGAATTTACTCCTAGTGCATTATATCAACACCCGATTACACCCTCTCATCAGGCTTCCTCCCACTACCAGCATGTAATATAATTTTTTTTATAGAAACATGCATGTACCATAGTGTTCCTACTAACTTCGGATTAAGGGATACGATAGACCGGAAACAGTTGGCGGCACCAGGATTCGAACTCATGACATTGCGGTCATGAGATCTAAGCCTATACTATTAAGCCATCTGTCCGCTATGGTTTTATAATGTGATCGTAATGTATCGCATTTGCACAACAAAGATGTGGTTATTAATTGATTATTTAGTTATGGAACTCCAGATTAATCATTTAAAATAGAAAAAGGTTTGTAGACATTTTTATTCACATGGTAAATACCTATATCAGCTTATTGGACTATAAAGTTCAAAATGGTCAGATTTGCTTTATTTAAAGCTTTAAGCACCATATCAGAGTTAATAATCCTAATTCACAAACATACACTAGGCTTCGGCTTATTATGTAGTGGTGGTGTGGGAGTTTAATGTACAAATTATCTTCATTTTAGAGCTATCACTACACATAGTTTATCAATTTTTGGGGAATCAGTGTAAAATGAGGAGAAATTCACTCTCAGAGCGTCAGAACTCGATTATACAGTCCCATCTTGGTTCTTTTTACTACCAAAATTATATATGAATTTTTATGAAAACATGCAAATTTCATATTTTTCCTATAAACTTTGGATTAAGGGATACAAAAGACCGACAATAGTGGACCATAATGGAACTCGAACCTGCGACTTAGCTTAGTATTATGTGAGTACTAACCTATATCATTAAGCCATATTTTAGCTCTGTGTTTGTAGATACTGATATTGGTGTAATTAAGCTGTAGTCTTTGCAATAAATCCTGGAGAATGTGTTAAAATATTTCTATATTAAAAATTAAGCTGTCATATATGCCAGTGTATACACTTGCATTTTAAAATCTAATTTCAACTAGTAAATATCTAATCTTTATTTAATAATAATGAGGTGTTATGCTTTGATAAATGCACAATAATAAATGCTTTTCAGTAGTTTAAAAATTTGAGTATTTATAAATACTCATATATGACATATATGACATGAATGAGGAGTTAATAACATTAAGTAGTAATAAAATTTTGGTAAAAAAGAAATGTAGGAATAATAAAATTTAGGATATTTTTATAAAAGGACGTAAATTATAAAAGAAATTACATAATTATATTATTCAATTTTAAAATTTGTTTCTTAAAGTTTAGTTCAGTTTTCATTAACATTTATAGTTAAAAAATCATTCTTTTGCACATAGATGTAACTAAAATAATGCTCAAGCTTCATAGCTTTACTTGAGTCACAATAACCTTTCATAAAATATATAATTATTTATACGTATTTTTTTAACATCAATAACCTAATCTATTAAAAAACATTTTTTTATACTTCTTTTATTTTATACTTAAAACCCCTGGCTCATCTTATTTTTATTTAGATCTGAGTGCAATAAGCTCAGTCTTGGTTTACTGAAGACCCTAAGCACCGCTGCGGAGTTACTTAGCATAATTTACATAGACTACTAGACTCTGGCTTATTATTCTATAGTGTTGTGGGAATTCAACCACACTAATAAATTTTATTTTAAGGCGAAAACTACCCTTACCCTAATCTTTTCTCATAAATTAACTTTATGGAAATCACATCAAAGAAAGCAAGAATTTACTCTATTTTATTAGCACTCGACTCTACACTCCCATCTATGTTCCTCACACTACCAGCATAATCTATCTATAGTTTTTTTATAGATAAATGCATTCAAAATAGTTATATTTAAAACTTGGGATTAAACGATACGAATGGTGGGAAAAAGATGGCTCCCATGTGACACAAACTAGCGAAGAGACAATTAGTCTGTACTAGACTATATTGATCAGCTATTTTCATGCTGATTAATATTTTAGATAGTGATTTTAGCGTAATTAAGCTGTGGCCCCTGCAATATCTCATGAAGAATGTACTTTGAAATTTTTCTATATCAAAAATTATGCTGCTCGTATATACATTTTTCACAAATTTATTTTCAAACAGTATATATCTAATCTCCCTTAAATAACGCACTTTTGCACCTATGACAAAGGCGTAACTTTAATTTCATTTTCAGCAATTATAAATATAAAATTCTTATAAATATAAAATTCTTATAAATATTTACTTATATAAGACACGAATGAAGAGTAAATAAAATTAGGTAGTAATAAGATTAATGATATTTTCATAAAAGGACCTACATTAAGAAAGATATTACAAACTTATATTTATTATTTTGCTCAAATATTCATTTTCGAACCTTCTATTTTTTAAGTTTATTTAAGTTTCCTTATATATTTATAATGAAAAAATTGTTCTTATGCACATAGATGAGATAGAAATAAAGCTAGAGCTTCATATTAATATATGAGCCACAGTAACATTTGATATAATAAACAATTATCGATACATAGATTTTTAGCATCAATAAGTTAATGAAATATAAAATCACTTTTAACGTTTGACATAGTAGTACGCATATATAAAAATATATCATTTTACTCTTGATTATTAGTAATAATTCGATTAATATTCATAGTTTCATAAACTAGTGTAAAATTATAGCTTAATAAATTTTTATGTCGAAAATTAAAAAAAATAAGATAATAATCTTTTGAACAAAAAATAAATTTGTTTTTATTTCTTGTTATAACAAGTTTTTACGTGAAATTAAAATAATATTATACTTCAAAAAAATTTAAAAATTTTTAATTTATATTATTAGCAATTTTAGACTAATTGTAAATATGATTTTATTAAATCAGAATTTGTATTTAAAAATAGAGACTTAAAATTTAACATTAAGTAAAATACTTTAATATTTTATCATTTTTTTATTTACAAGGTAAAAATTTAGTGCGCTAAATATTATTCTATTAAAATCAATTTCATATAGACGATGAATCTAATCTATAGGTGTTCCCTTAACTAGGTAAGAATCAACACATCGAGTGCATTTTAAGTCGATTCCCCCAACCATTACGATCTATAATTTTTTAAAAAGACATATTTTTATCACAAAGTTGCTAGAAAATTTGGATTTTGAGATACGCAAGACGGAATGATTTAGGTGATCAGAGAGTAATAGCCTATACCGCCAAACTACAATATTATAGGCAACGACAACAAAGAGTAAAATCATATTGTAATCATAGAAAACGCTATCTTTACAGTATATAATGTAAATAGTCATCATTATTATAACAATCGCATCTGATTAGTCCGTTTGATAATTTATAGATTTTTTAATGATAAATGAGCAGAGCTTTAACTATCTTCGTATTAATTATTTCTCTTAGACTATATAGCGAAATTTTATTCATAATATACTATACTCATTCTACGAATAAAGATATAAATTTAATCCTAAGACTAAGAGGCCCACGCAACAAATTCTACTATAAAAAATTAATCTTTTATATTTACGGCCAAAAAGGTCTTATTTATTAATAATACCGACAAAGTCAATTGATAAAGGTCACTTTGTGATATGTGTCAATTGCTTAAATTAGAAAAAAGATTTTAATTCATTTTGTCTATATTAAATTTATAAAAATTGCAAATAAATGGAGATCTTTTGTGTGTTATCAAAATAATAATCATTCAAAATTTTATTAATATATTTAATATAACTTTTAAGAAAATATTTTGAAAAGCGAATCATATAAGTTAGTTAAAAATTTTTCATTTTTCACTCACGAGAACATATTGCTTTAAAAAAATATACAAATAAATTGTATATTTTGTTTCAATTGGAATCAATTACTCTAATTTTAAGTCAGCTTAATAATTATATAATCTCTCAAAAAATATAAGTTAAAAAAATATAAAAGCAAAATATTTAGCTAGCATATTTAGCTAGCATATTTAGCCAGCATATTTAGCCAGCATATTTTTCAGCATATTTTGCCAGCATATTTGGGGAGGAATGTCTATTTTTAAAAAGTGTAAACGCTTTATATGGGAGAATGGCAGTAAGATTACTTATTTTTTAAAAAATGAAAAAACCTCTATTTTCCTAAGGTGTATTTTTGTAATAATATTTAATATAAAATACAAAAACACAAAAATTTTCGCTTTTAAAAGACTCTATTTTTACTTGTAGCAACTCTGTAATTCTTAGAATGTGTCAAAGAAGTGTTATTGGCCATTTAAATTTCTTCTAAATTAAAATTATTAAATTTCTTCTAAATTTAAAATCATTAAATTTCTTCTAAATTTAAAATCATTAAATTCCTTCTAAATTTAAAATTATTAAATTACTTCTAAATTTAAAATCATTAAATTTCTTCTAAATTTAAAATTATTAAATTTCTTCTAAATTTAAAATTATTAAATTTCTTCTAAATTTAAAATTATTAAATTTCTTCTAAATTTAAAATCATTAAATTTCTTCTAAATTTAAAATCATTAAATTTCTTCTAAATTTAAAATCATTAAATTTCTTCTAAATTTAAAATCATTAAATTTCTTCTAAATTTAAAATTAAAAAAGACAAAAGCACATAATTCTCAAGTGAAATCTTCTTATTTATGACAAAAATTTTTCGATTGATATTGTCAACTCTAATTAAATTAATATACATTGATTAAACAAATATTATTGGTTATTTTTACTCATAAAGTGATTATATTCTAAATATAGTAAAAATCCATTTAAAATGACCCCTTTAATTAAAATTAAAATTAAAAAAGAATTATAAATGTAAATGCTAATAATATAACACTTGTAGTTTATAACCATTATATCTATACTATAACTATTGAATAAATGAACAATAATATAAATAGGTATTTAATTTCTCGTAACTAAATGCTGATAATCATATCTAGAAAATCGTGAATAATCTGTTTTACTAATTATATGTATTAAAGAAGAAATATCCTATTAAAATAGATAAACTTTACAGTTTTTTGAAATATATATTATATACAACTTGGGTAGTTATATTCAAAAGACTTTTATTATTTATAAAAATATTTAAGAGGAAAAATTAGTGAGTTATGAGTGAAGATATTAAAATAATAAAAGAAGGTTGGTTATTTAAAAGAGGTAAATCTATCAACATTTCATGAAATATATTTATTCATATGATTAATTCATAAAAGGTGAATTTATTAAAACATGGAGACCAAGATATTTTGTACTGGCGTCTGATGGTGTACTTTATGGATATAAAGATAAACCCAACAAATTCTCTAATAAAGTATTGAATTTTTCAGACCTACCAGAACCTCTAAATAATTTCACAGTCTTAAGTATGGAAAATAAAGCTAATATTACTTGAAATATATTAAATTAAATATTATATAGATTCACAAGTACTAGAGACGGACTCTCCAAAACCCAATAGTTTTATTATAAGGTAAAATGATATATAACAACTTAACTTGTTAAATAACTGATTTAGTATTAGATATTATGAAAATATTTTATATTTAATTATTGAAATATTATTCATAATTATGGCTGAGAAATAGGGGTAATTGTTAGTCAATGGCTAATTTTAGCTACCATAATATACCAATTATTTAAATAGATATTTTAATAGGAGCATATAAATTTACATATTTTGTAGTTACTTATAAACTTAAAGTAAAACTCTTCTTGACGGTATTTTCGAAAGTTAGTCAAAGAGTATTATATTTCATTAAAATTAGTAGTTTTGTGTACTAATTCAATTTTTTGAAGTCGTTTTAGTTAATTATAATTTATTGATGTGACACCACTTATTTTTATATATCCGATTATTACTTATTTATTGTAATTTTATCTTATAAATTAATATACAATTGATGATTATCCAAAAAGTACTTTTGGAAAATTTTACATATATTTTCTTACATCTACACGATAAATAGTCATAAAGCCGATTAGGGGCTGTAAAGTTGAAGTTAGACGCACGATCCATAACTTTTTTATTGAAATTTTAATTAAGATAGTTTTTCTACTAATCGTAATCTTCGGGGTCACGAAAACTTGCCGATAAAGATTTCGGAAGGTATTTTTAAATTAGCAAGCATAATATTTAATAAGCATTATCTTCTAAAAAATAGAACTATAAATTTTATCTTTTTATTTATTAATAATAATGTGGAATATATTATAAATTTATCATAAATCAATGAGAAATCTTTTAATGGATGCCCTTTAAAGATTACTACTAATATAATAATAATTTTTATTATAAAAATTATTTAATTAATTTTTATTATTATTAAGAATTGGAACAATTTAAGAATCTCTGGTTGCTAATGCGCATGTAAAATAGCCGGCCATTTCTTAATCACCTAAATTCGCGCGCATGCTCATTTTACTACTTTAGTGATAACTTATAAGTAAATAGTGAGATCGAACCCAGGATTTTTCCTGAAACCGCTTCGCTGTAATCTCACCTAATATACAAACGCACCACCTAATCACTACATATATATATATATATATATATATATAAATGTAAAAAAGAATAGATTATATATATAAATTTACAATACAAATAAAATCACAGACAAAGTTAGTTCCATTTATAATTTTATAATAATAGTTATTTTCAATCTAAAAATATTTTTTATACGTATTAATTCTAAAAACTAACCATATATTCTATCCAAATGCTTAATCTTAATATTTATAATAAAAGCATCCATACCTTGTGATATATAGTTTTTTCTGAAAATATATTCGTCGAAATATCTAGTTACACTTATTATCATTCACACTCCGTATTTATTACCCTTGGTATAAATATTTTCGAGTCTTATTTATTAGACGGTAGTAAAATTTTCAGTTGATGCCAGTATGATTCAATTTTGTTAGTATGTAAATCGTCTTCTAAAACTTATTCAATATCATAATTTACAACCCTGTGGATATAACATAACAACGAGTGGGTAGAATCTGATATACCCTTGCAGCATCAGTAATAATGGTTGTTTCTAAATAAATAAATAACTGAATCGTTAACTGCGATTAAAATTACCCGGAAGGATATATTGTTGAATAAGTGGAATCAGTGCTTCGTGATATCTTTTTTAAACAGGAACAAAAAACATATTCGATCTTCCTCTTTAAATGCCTCCAAACACCCACCACTCTTCTTCCACGATTGCATTTTAGTTTTCCGAACTTGCTCTCGTTTACTTTGACGATTTTTGCCGGATCTAACACATTTCAAAAGGTTTTATATAGTAATAAATACCTCAGATTGGTTGGGAATCTATTAGGCAAGATATCAGAGCATATAATTATATAATTATATGCTCTTTTTCCCATTCAACAATGGTGGTGCTAGATATATCCAAATCCCTACTTATAAATTTGTATTATTTATTATTTACCCAATAATAAATAAGGAGCATGATTTCCTAATTTACCATTAATAAATGTATATGGAATCTTTATTGCTCCAATCTTAAGATTAGAAGATGGAATTATTTCTTATCGAAATAGCTTTTCTACAATATTTATTATTGCATCTGCATATTTTCTTTGCATATTTTCTTGTCTGCATATTTTCTTGTCATTCTGGAGATACACACAATCTATTTTGCATGAACTGCATATTCCTTTATGTGCTTTCAAAAAATTAGTTTAAAAAGGTAATTAAATAGTTTGAATATTTATTGTAACAAAATTTAGAAATACGATTTTTTTTAGTTACGAGGTTAAACCCCTGGCGCAGCTTATTGGGCTGTGAAGTTCAAGTTGGTCACACTTGCTTCATTAAACGCTGTAGGCACCGCAGCGGAGTTTTTTCCATCATATCCCAACTACACGACATCACACACCAGCTCCGACTTATTATTCTGCGGCAGTGTGGGAATTTAACCCACTAAACATCCTCGTTTTGGGGCGACCACCACCCCTACCCTATCCATTTCTCGGACGTTGGCTCTATGGGAATCACCTCAACAGAGGCAGGAATTTACTATCGTACCCTAGTGCATCGGCACTCGATTTCGCCCTCCCATCAGGCTTCCTCCCACTACCAGCATGTACTATAATTTTTTTATGGAAACATGCAATTACCATAGTGTTCCTACTAACTTCGGATTAAGGGATACGATAGACCGGAAACAGTGGGCGGCACCGGGATTCGAACTCATGACCTCGGGGTCATGAGTTCTAAGCCTATACCACTAAGCCATCTGTCCGCTTATTAGAAATACGATACGATAGGTATTCGTTGGCTTGACCATTATTCCAATTTACTGCGCAAGTTTAACAGTCACCATACTTCAGTACAAAAACATTATTTTTTAGTGCGTAAATTTTCTTTTTTAATCTTTAAATTGTTATATTTAAAGATTAAAAACAAATTTATGCAATTCACGTTGATACAAAAGACAGAATTAATTCTTAAATAATTTCTAAATACATATTTAAGTCATTATGAATATATTACATTTCTAAAACCGAAATGAGGTTGTACTGGGAAAATTCATAAGAATTGATGTCATTTTACTAAAAATATAAGATAATATCTTATCTTATATTTTAACTATTATTATTAAATCAATTACAATGATACAAGCATAATGCATTAAGCTTCATTTCTATCTTCTATCTGTCGATTAAAGCATATTGAAATCATTTTGACATCAAAGAAATATTATTTATACCAGAACATTAGTTTTTATAACATTCTGAATGATTTAATATGTAAATTATAGTTTTATATGTTTATTATTATTAAGAATTTGTTTAAATAATAAAAAGATTTTTCCCCAAAAAATGTTAAATTTGATTACAATTAATACAAGTTTAATAATCTACATTGTATATAATAGATACAAATTTTCATTAATTATGTTATTGTCTATGAATTTTTCATTTTACAATAGAATTAGGTAGCTTTTTTAAAAGTTTTTCTAGCTAATATACAAATAACGTTAAATTATTAAAAAATATTTATCAAATTATATTGATAAATATTTGTTATAAAAGCTCATTAGGGCAGCCTTTTGAGATCATTACTGCGTTTTATGTTCATCTTCAACTATAATTAAATTAAGCATTTTGCTATTAATATTATTTTTAAATAATATAACTACTTGAGCTTTGAATATATAATAAATCATTTATTTAGTTAAATATTATATTTAAGTTATAAATTTAAATCACCATATTTTAAATTAATGAAATATGTACAAAATAATGCAGGTAGAAGTTTTTGTATAGAAGATTATGGCTGGAATAATTAAAATTTTTTATTATAAATCAAAAATAGATTATTTATGCTATTTCTTTAGTTAAAAAATTTCTACTTTGAGAATTAATTTTTAATTTATAAGATTCGAGTCGAGTATTGCCTACACTAGTTCATAACGACAGAAAATGGCTTAAGGTCGGATTATTGTTAAGAATTGTGATATAACGACGAATAAGTTATTTAGAATTTTGAAAAAGTTTTAATATAACATGACGTGTTTTTTAATGTTTGGAATAATTAAATTAAGGCGAACCATAATCAAAAAATAAAGCTAAAATCACTGAGTTGGATATATGTGTGTACACATAAGTGTACGCATAAGTATAATTGTAGGGAATGGTAGATAAGTATGTTCTTAAAAATATAGTTGTAATCAATATTTACATGACTATTATTTTTATATGAAATTATATTATTTTGTTTATTCAAGTCTTAAAAAAATATTGCAAGACTAACCTTTATATTCACGAGTTCTTAGCAATTCTGACGGAATATTTATAAACAACTCAATTCAAGATATATATTTTCCGTAAAATTATCTTTTTAATGTGCCACTAGAAAATCAATCTAAAAATCTAATAAATAATTATTAAAAATGATTAAGTTAATTAATTCAAGTTGATAACTTACATTTTAAGAAATATAAAAGATCAGTTAATCTTTATAACTTACTTTGATATAAATCAAATAATCATTTTTACTAATGATTTTTTAATAAATTAATTTTTTTTTAATAAATTAAGTTTAATATTAAAATTGTTAAATGATTTTTTTATTAAATGATAATTTAGATGTATACAGATGACATCATTGATTGAAAGGACATTTAATGTAGAAGATAAAGCCGAAGGTAATAGAATAGATAACATAATTTTGTAAAATCTGAAAATTAAAAATGTACAAAAGTGTTAATATTTTTTAAATATAGAGGAGAATGGATTAAAGCTATAAAAAAAGTGGCTACAAAAGATAAACCAAAAAAATCTAAACCCACAAATAAATCCATGGCAAAACCATCAGATGCTGTATATTTACTACTACTAAAGCTCCTAATTTTTCTTACTTATGAAATAAGGTTATTATTGACATTTAGGAGTTAAATGACTACGAAATGATTAAAGTTATTGGAAGAGGAACGTTTGGAAAAGTAAGAATTTTAAATCAACAAATAAAAATAGTTATTGATAAAATAACTACTTTTTTAAAGGTTATGCTTGCTAAAGATAAAAAGACTAATAAAAATGTGGCAATTAAATTCATTAAAAAAGAAATAATTGTTGAAAAAGTAATATACATTAGATAATAAAATTTTTAGATTTTTTATTGATTGTATTCTACATTCATAAAAAATAGGATGAATTGGAACATACATTAACAGAAAATAAAGTTCTTCATAGTGCCAACCACCCATTTCTCACGGTTAACAATTATTCTAATTGTATACTTATATAAGCTTTATCTTTTAGTCCCTTATTAGATCATTTCAAACTGCCGATAGATTATGTTTTGTGATGGAATTTGTTAATGGAGGAGAGGTAAATTGATTTTCGATGAAATATCTTGTACTGCATATCTAAATTCATAAGATGCATAAAATAAGCTTATATAAGAATTGTAATATACCAAGCTTAATTATGTACCTCTAATAATAATTTTTATTAAATGTAATCTAATTTCAAGATGATTTTTATTGGTAGGGTTGAATAAAGCTATATAAAATATATTTTTCATACTATTTCAATAAAAAATTATTTTTGATAACTCAAAATTTTAAAATAAATAGCTTATCATGAAGAATACCATAGGTATAGCATCAAAAATTTACACAATTTCTTAAACACTTCTAATAGATCGATTCTGATACTATCCATAAAATAATCTAGGAATTGATCCCTAATTTTTAACAAGCATCTGAAAGAAATGCTTGTTATATGAAACATAATTAAAAAATTTTTTTTTAGTTACGAGGTAAAAACCCTGGCCTAGCTTAATTTAATTGTGAAGAGTAAGCTGATGAGACTTGCTATATTAATTACTTTAGGTGCTGCAACATAATTAACAAACTAAGCTCTAGCTTAATATTATGCGGTACCGTGAGATTTTAACCCATAAACATATTTTTTAGAGCAATTATTACTCCTAATATATCTATTATTTCATCTATTTCATCTATTCATCGAACGTTGACTTTATAAGAAGCACAGCGATAGATGTAGGAGTTCACCCTCCCACTATCAAAAGAGTCTTTAATTATCTATAAAGTCACACAGAAACAATAGTTTCTCCTTTAACTTAAGATTAAAGGAAAAAAATAGAAAAAGTGAGTTATGCAAGTACTAGCCTATACCACTAAGCCATATATTCTTATAAATTTTGACCATTAATTTAATATTACTTTATATCGAACCTCCGTGTTTTTTGCATGATAGCACTATATTGGGTCAAATATTTTTAGAAGAAACAGTTAAAAATAACATATCTAAGACATATTAAAATTACACATTGCTCTTCAATTATAATTGTTATACTTACTGAGATCATTTATTAAATTATTTTTATTAAATTATTTTTTTAATCAAAATTTTAGACTTTCAAAAGTCTTTCAATCACAGGATAATAAAAGAATTCGAGATTTTGAATGTTTGATACTTTTATTTCACATATTGGCCACTTATTAGAAGTTGAATTACAAATTAATGATACTACCCACAAAAAGTGCGTCATATCTGAGCGAGTAGTATTCCCGCGCATGTCAATTACGAAATTACAACTTATTAATGTACATTGGTATTATAGTTGACAACTATTGTTTCATAATTTAAAGTATCAAAGACGACTTTACCTTATTATTTTTAGAAAAGAAGAGTTTACTAATCATCTCACCTTTATAATTATTACAAGGAATATATCGAAATGAGCATGCGCAGTGATGGTTTCGTTTATAACGCAAGAATAAGTCAAATTTAATATTAACCATATATTTATGATATTATTATATTATAATTCAATTTATTCTCGAATTGTATAGTTTTGAAATTAATTACAAGTATATTAAATTGTAATATTTATGATAATGCCTTTCAACAAATTAAGTTTATTTTCATACTTAACTGATGTTGTTTTTGATAAGTTTGACAAATAATACTCTGTATCGTTTTGAAAATTTGTTGAACTTTTAGCTTATTTAAAAATGTCGTTAAATCTTGGTGGCATTGTTCAAAATTTCCGTAAAAATGTCGATTGAATATTTCAGCCGAATTCGATGTCAATGGAATATCATTTAGAGCTCATAAGTAAGCATTCCAATTCTTGATTTGGTATTTTGTTCCTCTCAAGTAGTTTTATTCAAAATATTTTTTTCACACAGATAAGTTGATGTTTTGAAAGTCTGAGACTTTAAGTTGAATATCTTTTGATATTCAACTTCGACATATTCTACAGGAACAAAAGCAAGCAAAGTAATACATTTGATAAAAAGCCTGAATTCATTTTTCTTCAAAAATTTGTTATTGAGCCAAATTTTTGTAATTTTCGCCAAATTGATTGTCCGAAATGAAACAAACAAAAGAATATCGTTGCTTCTTTAAAAGCAAAGTAGGCAGATAACTCAAAATCCATCACGATATACTGGGGAGCTTGATGATTGCATTTTTCGAAAATAATTTTAAACGCTTGTAAATAATTTTCCTCCTTTTTTTGTCTTAAGAAGGATAGATCTTGTTTTGTACTTTACCATGTAAAATATACAGTTGGAGAAAGTATTTGGGGCATACCTTGAATGTTCCATCTGCAATAATCACATTTGAATTTTGTAGATGTATCAAATTAGTTTCAGTGCCTAAAATAATAATTCTACTGTCCGGTTTAAAATTTGAATCATAAATGCGTAGACTCTCTCTTGGAAGCGAAGGGTGCTAAGCTAATATTTAACTCTTTAAAATTCATGGTACTGTCAACAATTATAAATTTTCTCTTATTAATAATTGGTAGTTCGAAAATTTTACTTGAGCTGGTAGCAACAGAATAAACCTTGTGAGTTGAATAAGAACATTCCTCTGCTAACTGTTTTATTTTTGCATTCAACAAAATTTTAAAAATGTAATTTTTCGACAAAATATGATTATATGACTTAATAATATGAATATTTTCAATTTTATCAAGCGACGTACATAGTTTTGCGTGGCAGGCAATTCCGATTTTGACACATCAAATATTATTATATCTTAATATAATGATATTTCAACTAAAAATAATTTCTATGAAATATCATTTCATTGTTTCTATTTGATTTCAAAAATATAAAATTCAAGTTTTCTGCACCACTACATCATCCATTTTACGCGCATGCGTACGCGTTATTTGCGAATAATAAGTTGTCGAATTTCAGCCATACAAAACGACTCTGCCTTATTATTTTTAGAAAATAAGTGTTTAATAATCATCCCACCTTTGTAATTATTAAAAGGAACATATTATTGCAACAGAATTTTACCACACTTTGTAAATATACTAATAAATAGGAATGTCCTTAAATAAACAAAATTTTATCACTAACATTATATTAATGCTACAAAAGGCAGTTAAAATAGGTGCATCATTAATTAATAAATAAAAATTAAACAAGTCAAACTACAAATCGAGAATAATGAATCATATATTATTCTCTAGTTTACTGTGCGTGATACTCGCTCGACTCGACTCGGCTCGATTGCTCCAGCCCCAATCAAATTTTCAATGTTTAAGTTGATACACGGTTTATTATTCATATTAAAACTAAATGAACATTCATTTCAAATGAATAATATAATACATTATTATTATATTTTTGACTAGATCTTGTAGAGTAGACAAATAATTGATCATGCATCATACAGCACGGCATGTTCATATTTTTCCTAATTTTTGACTAAGCTTTATTATTTTCTAATTTCTTAATATAAATAATTTTATCGATAAAGAATAAGTATATTAGGTTTTTTTATTATAATTATTATTTAGCAGAAAGAAATTAGAATATATTTTTTTAAATTAAAATCTAAATCATGATTTTTAGCTCGCTAAATTCGCTTCTTTTGCTTTTTAACGGTAAAATTCAGTCTAACTTTGAAATAACTTCCATAAGGGTGTCCACGATACAATTAACTTTTCTATTTCGATGATAAAAATAAAAATATATTTAAACCATTATGTAATTGATTTAAATATATAAAGATGGTATTATAATTGACAAAAATCCTTTTCGAAATCTCATTAAATAACTTTGCTATTAAAGTCACTAAAACTTAATATTACTTTCCTAATGTCATCCGTAACGTATTGACTATTCATCTATAATTAATAAAATGTATTTTGCTAATTTAATTCCTCTTATCAGCGAAATTACTAATTATTTCTTAGAGAAACACTAATTTGATGATTAGAAAAAGATCATACATTGTTTTCTGTATACTCTTAGTGTATATTATAGTAAAAAATCAATGAATACTTATAGCATCTCTTCCTTTCATGTATATTATGAGTAAAAAATTTGACAAATATATCTATTCTGAAGTCTTAATTATTATTTCTATGATAATTTACTAAAATATCTTATCTTATCTTATATTACAATAATTGGCGCCAAGAAAGATAGAAAGTCTTAATTATAGAAATTAACTTTTATTAGTTGCATTATATTTATCTAGATTATTAAATTTGCTATTAGTTTATATAGTTGTCACATGCAACTTATGTATCATAATAAAATAAAATATATTGCAAATCCTACGGTCGGTATTATATTCATGTAAACATTTAAAATATTATCTAATCACTTATGTAAGTTATTAGCTATCATGAAAAATTCATAGTTTTATTTTTTTCTCAGTTGATAGATAAAATTCGTAGCAAAACTAGTTAGGCTGAAGTTCGAGTTTGTCAGCTTTGCTTCATGTCTCCCCTGTAGGCGTCGCACTTAAATTATTCATTTAAATTTACGCCATTATGCTGATTATTCTGCAGTAGTATATTAATTTAAAAATCTTCTTTTTAGGCAACTACTACACCAACCATATCTATTTCTTAGATAGTTATTAAATATAATAATCATTTTATTTAGGAAGGAAGAATTTTTTGTCAGTGCACTGCGCTCGATTCTGCACTCTTATCATTACTACTACTACAAGCATAATACATGATTAAAAAATAGAAAATTATTAATTAAATCTTACTACAAGTATGATTAAAAGATACATAACACCAAAAGTAAACGTAAAAAAATTAGTGTTGAACTAGAAACTTAAAATATGCTTAACGATAATAAGCCCACATCATTCTACTATCCGCCCGCTTCTTATTCATGAATTTAATTTAATGTAATGATTACTATGGTCTCTAATTTAGTTTTGAATAGATTGATTATTTGAACATATCTTTCTTATTTGTACCCTTTTAAGGTATATAAGTTGCTAACAAACGTTATTATAAGATATACTCAGACAAACGAATACCAGGATCTGCTAGCAAAATCTGCATATAATGTAGGACTGCCATAGTTAATTTACAAAACAATAGATTCTGCAAAATATTCTCATTTTTTGCAATTTTAAATTAGAAAAAGTTACTAAAAAATTAGAGAAAGCAAGAAAAAGTATCATAATTATTATAGGAAATTATTAATAATTCTAAATAAGTAATATGAGTGGAACCCCTAATTAGACAGACTAACGTAATTTAATCTTATATTGATTAAATTTTTTAATAGAATAAATAGTTTATTATTGGCGAGTTATTGTTTATTTTAAAAAGAAAATAAGTATATCGCATCTAACCTCAATTCTGCTTCAGATAAGTAAGTTGGACTTTTTGAAGCAATATAATACAATAATGGTGTTATTTTTTTAAAATAATTATTAGAACATATCAGTTTAATTATCATTTATAAATATTAAAATTTTCTACTAGATCTCACATATTCATTATGGCTACTGAGTTATATATGAACTACTGTACAATTGTATTTTACTTTTTTCTGAAATTACATATTAATTATCTACAAAATGTGATTAGTAAATATTGAGTTGATGCTGAATCAGTATTCTTTTAAGTAGTGTGTATTTATATAATTAATAAGTAATTGGAAAACAGTATTTGACTAAAAAATATCACTATACTATTTATTTGTAATTAAGTTCTACGTATTCTTAGCCTTTGCTACATAAGTGGCATCACTCTCAAGTTTGACTAACAAGTCTAACTGTTTTTATAAATTTCACTTATTTGGCCAATAAAATTACATTTTATACACTATCCTTAATGTAAATTTAGATGCACATAAAAGCATATTCTCCTTCACTTTGAAAAATTTCTTAGATTTTTCTGCCAATGGGACAATCACTTAAGGAAAGAGATTGAATTTTTATTCTTAAACAATTATAATTTTAGAGTACAACAAATTTTTTAAATGATTTTACAAGATCTTCAATTATTCTATTTTTAATAAAATAAAGAATTATCTATTTGTGTACTAGCTCATATAACCAAACCACATTCATTTTAATTAATTAGTATATTACATTTTTGCCTTTAAATAATAAATCTTTGGTATTTGGCAGATTCTAAGTAGTATGCTTGACTAATTAATAATAGTTTTTAATTCATAAAATACCAAATTGAATTCATGACTAAGGATGATCCTTATAAAAATCCCCTGTATAATCTATATATAAAAATCCCCTGTATAACCTATATTACGCACAAATCTATGTTTATATACGTGTATATATATGATATAAAGTTCTCTTGTCAGTATAGTTATTATAATTTATTCATTTCATTTTCATTATGATTCAAATTAGAACTAATTTCGATAAAATTTTGTCTAAAATTTTATCGAAATAATTCCATCAAAATAACTCTACTTAATAAGTGTTAAGTAACTCTACTTAATAAGTGTTAAGTGTGCCTTAATATTAAGCCACTTTTCTTAAACTTAATTATGGATATGTGCTTCATTATGATTTTTTTAGCGCCATAGTTGATCATAAATTCTAAAATCTCTCGTCGCATCGCTCAAATCTCTACATTAACTTTTATCTGATGCCTTATATTTAAAATCACAAAATTCTCGATGTGGTTCTAATTATATTATCTATTCTTTATTTAAGATTTTTTATTATCTAAATAAAATATATACTTTTATTCAATTTATTATAAAAAAACGCTTTTAATAAATTTATATCGTGCTCGAAGACATTCTCTTACGGTTAGGCCAAATCAAGTATTAGATTTTAATTTTTATAGAATTAAGTGTACTATATTTTTTCTTTATAATATTCTAAAGGCACCTATCGCTTCGCTTTATTTGACAATACAAAAAATAAATTATCCTTTTTAAATATTTAGTTACTATATTCTAATATTCTAAAATTTTGTTTTATATAGGGAACTAACGATATCATGACACACGCTCTTAATCAAATAAAAATTAAGATTCACTTACAAATGTATATTATCAACACATACATTTATATAATCAATATAAATTAGTGGTCTAATTTTAATAACATTTTTTATAGAATATTAAATTGATTTTTAATTTAATATTCTATAAAAAATTATTTTAGTATACTTAAAATCTCTTTATATAATAATAAAATTAGTTGATTATAAATTTTTTATGCCTATGAAATAATAGCCACCTTTTGAAAAATTATAGGGGTTATTTAAGAATAATAGCAAATGTTATAACTCATAAGTCAATTGATATCACATTATTCATTCATGATACTAAAATGCTATTAATCAAAAAGTATAAAAAATTTTTTAAAAAAGCATTATAGAGGACTAAATAATTTTTGGAGATCAAAAAAATGGTACATCAATATATATATATATATATATTTTTTTATTTTATAAAAAAATCTCTATAATTTCTTATATTTTTCATACAAAAAGTTGACTTATATAAAGAATATTTTTTAATATACACATTTTTATTATGATATTATTAATAGTTATTTTTCCATCTTTCGAGAGAGAAAATATTCACGGAAGACAGAAGTAGATTCTATGCTGCCGAAATAACATTAGCTCTGAAAATATTTACATGAGCAAAAAGTAGTATATAGAGATTTAAAGGTATATAGATAACAATTTTCATAACGTTATAATCAAGTATATAATTTATTTTTTTAAAAAATTTCATTAGTTGGAGAATTTATTACTCGGAGAGGATGGTCATATAAAAATTGCCGACTTTGGATTATGCAAACAAGATATAGGATTTGGTGATAGAATGAAGACATTTTGTGGCACTCCTGAATATTTGGCCCCTGAAGTAACATAATATATAAAAAATCACTACCTAAATTCTATCTATTTTACTTGACTATTATGACGATATATATTATAGGTTATTGAAGATAATGATTATGGTAGAGCAGTTGATTGGTGGGGACTTGGCATTGTTATGTATGAAATGATATGTGGGAGATTACCTTTTTTCAGCAGAGATCATGAAGTGTTATTTGAGCTGATTCTTACAGTGATAAAATTATAAAAAAAACTCTGTATTTATTTAATGTTAACTAGAAAGAAATTACCTTCCCTAAAAATATAACATCGGACGCAAAGATATAATTAGTCAGTTACTAATAAAAAGCCCTATTCATCGGTATGTTTTTATTTTCATCTTAAATTCTTTTTTTTATAATAAATAGTCTTTTGTATCACAAAAGTAATAGTATAATTAATGACTAATTCAATATCAATTTAAGCATTTAGTTGCTATAAGTTGCATTTTAGGTTGAATTCATACATTTATCGATAATATAATTAAATTAGGTATTTATACGAATTTTTATATATCTATAATTCAAATACAAAGAATAGACGAGATATAATAATAAAAATACATTCGTATCAAAAATAAAATATTTAAAATACCATAAATCATTAGAAATATATTTACTTAATGTTTAATAACATAACTTTTAACCAACGTCCTAAGAAGGAGTTAATATCAGCAATTCACCTATCAAAAATCTAAATGAATAATTAATAGCTTTTATTAACAGCGAAAGATCTATTTGTTATTGATTTACAAGAAATATGTTAATTACATTAATTTCTCAATTTTTATAAGTAACTCTATATTTTTCTAATAAATTGCAATGGATTCTATTTTTCCTCTATAATTTCCAATGCTGAGCCGATTAAATACACCAGCAAAATTTCTAAAAATAACTTTTATAGTTTGATTCTTTTTTCAAGAAGTTTTTGGCTTTTTTACGGTATGTGTAACAAATTCCGGAAACTTTCGAGAGTGATCGGATCGATTAATCAAAGAAATTTTAGGAATTTTTCACTTTAGAAGGCATCTTAATTATTAAAGTTATATATTCTGCCTATTTCAGAGAAGATAATTAATTTATGATTAAAGTTTCAATAACATGGCTCTGTGGCGTGTAAATTAATATATCAGTAAGATATGACAATGGATACAGTTTTCAATTTAGATGTGTTGAATGTTAGAAAATAATAATTTTGAGTTAACAAAGCTTCCTATATGGAAATTATCTCTTTTTATGGTACATATTATCCAAGGCTTAATTGTTACAATTCTATTCCAAATAGAATCATACGGAACTGTATTTGAATGGAAATCTATTATTCATGACTTTATGATGTTGAAACTTGATGAAGAATGCTCATTTAAATTTAAGAAGACATTGTTTCTTAAATTCACCAAAATATAATTTAGGCGGAATTTATAAGAATCTACGATATTTTATAATAGGTGGGATAGATCACGAAGGTAATTACTTCCTAAAAATTTTCTACGTTTGAAATCAAAATATCCTCGAAAGAATAATCATCGAAAATGTTAGAGACGGTTCTAATACATTGATTTTTAGGGTGAGCTGGATATAATCTACATAAGGATTTAAGTTTTTTCACTTAGTGATTTCAAGTTAAAAAAATTAATCGATTTAGGGAGTTTCAATGCAACAAACAAAATTGAAACGCGTTTTCTGCTTACAATTCTGATTAAATATTTTGAAGAAATAAAAAGAATTTAGTACTTTATGAATTTATCCAATAGTTTTATTTTCAATTTAAAATTCTAGTCCGATTGTTGCCGAATCGTAATCTTCGTTGCCTGAAGTTTGTCACATATATCGTAAAAAAATAAAATTTTTTTAGAAATAACTTGAAATACTAATGCTCTATAATACTCTACTTCTGTAAAAACTTTGTACCATTGATTGTTAGCGCAAAGGAAAATCTGCAAATATGAGCGCGCGCAAATAAATTGGTTATTTAATAAGATAGACTAAATTCATTTCCTCGAGTATTTTTTGCTATAAAACTGAGTTAATTCATGCTTTTTGTTGAATAATATTACATATCGCTTTGATAAAATCTTTAATTTGTTTTGGTAAGAATAGTTTTCTTCACAACTTGAATTTGGTGTTTGAAATTCACGTCATTTTCTCTAAATTCTAAATTAGTGTGATATAATTGAATAAGACTAACTCTAAGTAATATTGTTCAGATTTGTCATGGAAATAACTAACTGATAACTTCAGCAGAATTCGAAGTGAGCCGAATGTTTTTTAAAATACGCTCTTATGAAATTTTATATTTTTTTTTAAAATATATGAAAAAAGCGGTCAGATCAATTTTTAAGTCGATATTTTAAATAATAATATTTTCAAACAAAATTCAATGAAGCTAGCGAAGAATTTAATTTTATGAATAATTTTTATTCTCTTTTATAAAATAATTCTTCCTCAATACTAGATTCTGAATATATTTAACAAAGTGATATAATTAATACTTTGTTTTTTAAAAGCAAAATCTCATGCTAACTTCTGAAAAATAACTGTGAATTTTTGAAGTTTCAATTCACATTTTTAGTAAGGATAGTTGAAAATATTAATTTTTATTATTGCTTTTGAGTAAAATACACTCTAAGAAAAGTATCTTATTTGTTTTTTCGTTGATTTTCTAATCTAAGCACAGAGTTTTCGGAATTCTTCTTGAAAATAAAAAAAAATTCAGGCACCAATCAGGTATTCTAGTTTTCTAGTGTAAGATAGATATTCTGAAGTGTGTCTTCGGTAAACTGGAGCATGCTCAATATAACAAACACTATAAGAAGATATACAATATCAGTCCAGGTCATGCGACTGTATTTATAAAATGTAAAGAAGTTGGGAAGTTGTTGGAATGGCGTCATACTTTAGAAACTTTACAGATACAGTTTTTGTAGCTCTTTTTAATTGCATATAAAATATTATTAATATTTTGTATTACGTTTATAAATTCATTATAGTTCTCTAACATCTAGATGAGATAAATTTTCACTTTTTACTAAATTAAAAATTCTATCAGAGGAATTAACTCAAGAATCGTATTTACACAAAGGATTATTTCGAAGCTTGATAAAATTCATTATTCTTTGAGATTCTTGGTTTTGTGGACAATTATTGACTTTCTTTTACGAATTGTTCTTATTTTTTTAAGCATTTTGTTTTTGATAGCCAGCAATTCGCATAATGTTTTCGTGGCCATTGTAACCGAATAAACTTGATCGGTGGTACTTTATACTGCACTTTGAATATTAGGTGACGAAATTCTCTTCTACATGCCATTTTATATTAAATAAGTAATTGGGATTTTTTTTCGATGAATAATTGTCATTTTACCATGAGTGTCGTTAGAATCCCTGCAGAGAAATCTCTCTTATGACATCACCAAGGAGCAAATAATTTACAAAAATGATGTTTGCTATTAAAATTGTTTTTATAAAATACGAAATCAAAAATATTTAATGTTAAGAAAATTTTAAAATAATTTATATATTTTAAAGCCAATTATATTTCACGAACAATTTATATGCGCAGACATATTTTTTAATTCAAAGACTTTTGGTAATAACTCAAAATACATAATGTATAAAAATACTTGGTTTTTAAAAAATTTTTGTACCCATTGGTTCTTATTATAGAATATGAATTCGCTTCTAGTAAATTATCTTAGGAGATATAGTAAAATTACTGTATTTATAAATATTTTATTATCTAGGCCTTTATTATTACTTATATATATAACAACTAATATTTGCTTTTCAACAAAAGACATGGAGTAAAATTTTTTTTATAGTAAACACTCAGGAAACATCGTACCGAATTTTTACGAAGCACATGACAAAAATTAAAGATTGAAAACTTTATATTTTAACATTCAAATTATAAGCTAATTTTATTTTGTTAAATATATATTAAAAGAACGCTATTTTTGTTTTTTCTTTAATAACATTGCTGAGAAATATACTCGGAAACTATGTCCTATAGACAACTCTCCTAAAAAACGATGATTATGGAATCTTAACTATATCCAATTTGATATTATAGTCAAACCACCGTAAAGATTCTATATCGACAAGCGTAGTGCTTCTGTTAGGATAAGTGTTCGATTTTAATTATATGTTTTAAAAATTCTATTATCTCTTTTAAATGTGTTATTTCATCAATGTTTAGCTCCTATAAAACGTCAAACGATTAAATATCCAACACCACTCTTATAATATTTAGATATACTTTTCTATGAAACGAAAAGTTCCGAGTGGTTGAAAATAAAGTGAACTTTAGCCTGAAATACGACACTTTATATAAATAGATCCGTGCATTTTATTTGACCTTATATCAAATAAAATGTTTAGCTTAAAAATTATACAATTAGAAATTATATTTTTTATAAATTCTAATTTTATTACAAAGCTTTTTTGTGGAATCTATACTCTTTCTGCAGTCATCTGTGCTATATATTATATTTTTGGAGTTATAAATAGTTCAATAAGTCGACTACCTTATACAATATCATAAAGACTGCTTAATAAGTAAAATTAAGTATTTACAAAATGTAATATTTTTAGAATTTATTTTAATTCATATTTTTATCGTTTTAAAAATAAGTCTTATTCCTTAGTCTTATTCCTTATATAATTCATATATATCCGGCTTTCAGGATTTTATAGATAAATATATCTTATTAAAAAGATATATATTAGTAATTTTAAATTACATAGATTTTGGATTTTTGGTATCATGATATAATTACTGAATAGAATGCCATTTAAATCAATTTATTTAAATATACCGACGGAAAATATATAATTTACAATGCTGATTTATATTCGAAGATGTAATTTAGTTTATCAAAGATACATATCTTAATATCAAACAACTTAGAGTGCTTTTTAAATTAAGTCATTTATCTAGTCAAATATTACTTAGTACTCTATAAGTAAATTTATGATTAAAGCTTAAATTTTCACAGGTACAATTTTTAGCTGCTTTAAAGCGAATCACATTATAGCTTCTTAATACTAACTTAGTAGCATGGGATTCAGCTAGTTTTGGCTTTTCTGAGCTCTTTATATATTTTATGATTTAAAATATATAAAGAATTGATTTCTATATTCATTATATCGTTATTCTAATAAAAATTTTATTTTCTATATAATAATCAATTATGAAGAGTTTAGGGGGTACGTAGAATCAAATACACTATGCAGATAATAATTAGTTGATATATAATCATTCTTTAAAGTTTTCTCAAGGCTAAACAAATTTATTTTCTTTAGTCTAATACATCTTTAAATAGTGAATTATACTACATTTAAAGCAATTGTCACGCCCTGCCAATTTTGTCAATAAATTAAAAATTTCTCCTCTAAGCAAATATCTTTATTTTCTAAATAATTTTATAATAAAATAAGCTAATTTATTAATATTTCAAATTTGTATGTCACTAAAAAATGCAAAATTTCATGTTATATTGTAATATATCAAAAGGAAAATTGCATTTTGTAATGCAATTTTGATCATATAATCCAATATATTGAAAAAATGAGATGTATAAGTCTAAAAAAACCAAATTTAATTCATAATCTTAAATATTAAAATGCTTTGTTTTTACAAAATATTAGATTATAGATAGTACCAGATTTGCATATAAAAAATTTGAGGTTTTTTATATCAATAAGAGTTACAGGAATTATAACAAATTCAATTTTTATTGTATCATATTCTTTATAGATCTTCCAAATTTTGCATTTATTATCATTGAAATTGCAATAAAATTCTATAATATGCCTTTTATGAGATCATTCTTATCAAAGACCTAAGTAAATTGATTTATAATGCATTTATATCTAATAGTATAATAATATAATTACCTAATAACTTCATTTACACCCCCTATTGTAATACAATTATACTTCCTGAGGGTTCAATTGTTCAATTAAGGGTAATTTTTATATGACTTGTATAACATTCTATATAAAAGTACAAGATCATGTAAATACGTGTATTATATGAATATCATTACAATTTTTATGTTAAAGATAAGATCAGTAGATCAAATATCACAAAATATTAGAACTTTATTGATTTTTGCATAATTTAATCTATTAAAATTATCATAGATTGGGTGGTGGAAGTAGAGATGCCATCGAAATTATGAGACACAATTTTTTTCACAAAGTAATATGGGATGATGTACTTTTTAAAAGAATAACTCCTCCATTTATACCAAATGTTCAAAGCAAGGACGATACTAAATAT
>NW_027255295.1:0-25153 GCF_042242105.1 Pempheris klunzingeri | reverse complement strand
ACAGAACTAAACAATTGTGCGAATTTATCCTTTGAAGAAATATTTTACTTACAAATATATTCAAATTATTCGCCAATGTGAACTAATTGTTCACAAAACCAAGAATCTCCCTGGACCCTGGAGTCGAATATTACCTCACTTCTAAATGAAACATAATTTCTGTAGGATTCAGGAATTATTATTTTTGCACCAGGTGACAATTTATTTCACTTTAAAAAATCAGAAAATTTGACTGCTGATGGGACATTCATAGTTTACCGGTAAGAATTTTCATAGCCTTATGTTATTCATAGAGAAACGAATTAAAAGACTTTTTCTTTTACCTTTATTTTACTTAAAAGCAAAAACAAATTAATTTTTTTATGACTTTGATTATATAGATATGATTTTTGGGAAATTAAAACTCCCAAAAAATGCAGTTATTGATATAAAATTTTCAACGTGTCTTGTTTTTAAAAAAGCAACAAATTATGGAGTTCACTTATCTCACCATGGACAATTTATTTGGAAAAAAATCATAATATAATAAATGAGCAATTATTATATTAAAAATAGACATATGAAATTATTCATAAAATCCGTTTCTGTACTAGCTTTTGTTCCAGTTGATTTTGTTGAAAAAGAAATCAAGTTATCATTTTCCAATGATAACTTGACCAATTTATCTGGCTAGTTTTTTCAAATATTAAAAAAAACGTTCTTAGTGGAAATAAATATCAATAAAGTTCTTTCATATGCAATATGAAAGAACTTTCAAAAACATTCTGCTAACTTGGAATTCTGCTGAAGTTTTTAATCATTATTTCTTCAGCAAATTCAAACAATGACACCAAAAGCTAACTACATTATGTGACAAACTTAAATTTTATCAAAATATCATAGAAAATGAAGTTTTTATTTAAGTACTTGACAAAAAATTTAAAAATATTGCTTACAACTGTGAGCCAAATGTTCGCCGAACTTTTGAAGATTCTGGCTAAATTAGACAGATAATACATTCGAAAAATAATAATAAATTTATTAAACAACAAAGAAAATGTATTTTAAAGATAAATAGTCTATAAAAATTTTAAGATTTAGCAATTGCTTCTAAGTAAAACAGATCATAGTATTTTTTTATAGTTTTCAGACTTTTTTGTGAATTCTGAGTATAAGCACATGATACAATTTATATCTTGCTCTACAAGACTATGATTTTCTTTTAATGATGTTCTTAGTCAACAGTACGACTAGTAAAAGCGATAATAAAAATGTTTTCTGAACAATTCAATCCCATTCGAGATAAGACCAGCATTATTCAGAACTCTATCGTAATAATTTTTTCAAAAAGCTAGTTTATTCTATACGTTGAGCTTTTTATCAAAATCTTCAATTAATAAAACTAATTTTGAATTTCCAAGTTTTTGCATTTAGCTTACTGAACCCAGTTTTCACATTTTTTAATGGCACAGATGCTAGTGATGATAAACACTCAACAAATAATCTAAAATCTGTATAATTTAAGATAGTTTTTTAATCTTTCTCCAAATGCATTGACTGTAATGAAAAATGCCGGAAAAAATTCTAGTGCTTTTTTAAAGGCATTATATTGAGACACTTCCAAAACAACAATATTTTTTTGAAGCACAACTTGCTTTTGTTCAAGCAGAGTGTTAAAAACCTTATTGGAGCTCACCTCAGTCTTGTTATTTATTATTCTGTACATTAAAGAGAATATTGTTTAAAATAAATATGTGTACATTAATTATGTGCAACTTGTATAATTAACTTAAACTTTGAATGTACCGTCTATCCTCACATCCGTGTTATTGAGGTAACATATATTAGTAGCCGTCAAAAATAATTTTTGACGGCTCTTATAAAATTTTCACATTTATAAATGCAAAATGGTTCGTTTCTAAGAGTAGATGTGTTATTTTTACTCAGATTTGCGTAAATATTAACATCCGTACGTCTTCTTTTACTGATATTCCGTATAAACTTTTAGAGTATTTTTTTCAATATCATAGGGATTTCGCTAATTTTTCTATTCCTATTTGACAATCAATAAACTCTATTAGTAGGATATTGAGTTGTTTCAGCAAGTTTTCTTATTTTTTAATTATATAAAAATTTCTCAATTTCATGCTCCGAAACGATGTAATAATGAAATCCCTTCCCTGCAGTACTTTCATTTTGATCTTGGGAACGAGTAATTAGTCTTCCTTTGCAGTAACTATTGTCACATCTCTACAATTAACCTGACGCAGTTTTTGTCTCGGAAATAGCAGTAGCCCTTATAAATAAATAATTTTGAAGACTCCTCTTTTTGTTTCTACAGTAGTATAGTCTTTTATGGAGCATTATTGGAATCCATCTTGCTTAAAGAAAACTATGCGCGCGAAAATTCTTCTTATCGCTTACGACATAAATTATAAATCAAAACATTATATAATTGTAACGATCGCAATCGCACCAAACAAAGACACAAATATCTACTGATACAAGATTCTTTCTATCACTTAATAGTCATAATAAGGATTAATGATGCTTAAACAATTACAGTAATTAATGCCATTCCATACAAGGAATTAATTACATTAATGTAACAGTAAAAAATTACTCATGGAAATTTGATTAACTAGTATATTCAATCTCTACATTTATGTTGTATAATTTTTCTTTTGCTATTCTAACATTCTAACGTTCTAATTATATTTGTTTAATGGATCTTATAATTAAATAACTTTTATTAATATTTACGATCATTCTTATAACAATGTAATGATAAATATTTTGAAATTATAGTTACTTTATGAATGCATAAATAGTAATAAAAAGTTAAATTTATGCGATACATATTTATAATATTACATTAATTTAATTTTAATCCGTATAAACGAAGGATCATGTATAAATAGATTTTTTTAAAATTAATGATCTTAAAACGGTATAAATTAATATAATTCAAGTTAATTTCATCAAAATTAAAAAAATTAATGATTTAAAGAATTAACTTTAATAATTAGTAGATGTAGATACACAAGTTTTCCTCATAAATCAAATATTCTTTGGTTTAAAAGTTTTATTAGTCATTTTCCAATTTGTATAGTTAAGATGAAAAAATATAAATCATTAATTATTCTAATATATCGTTTAACTGATAGAATATAAGCTAAATAGGATTTAGTAAAACATTTATATATTATAAACTTAAATCTGCTATAATTTCTCTTGATTTTTTTAAGATCAAATTACTGGACCGCGGGGTTAAGTTAATCCAATCTTGCTTCATTAAGCATTCTATTTATCTCAACTGAGTCACATAGCCTAACTTGCAACGCGAGATTTTTTAATCTGCGGTAGTGTGGGAGTTTAAGCCAATATGAAAACTCCTTCTGGCAAGGTAATGATCGCTAATAAACCAGTTTTTCTGATGTTGGAATATGAAAACTCACCTCAAGAGCCAGAAATTTACTTTAAGTGCATCAGGATTCGATTTCACCCTCCTGCTATCATCAGGTTTTATAATTTTTAACAAAAACGTGAAATTTTGTATATTTTGCCTATAATCTTATGATTTAGATTGTAGAAAGACGGAAAACAGCGCTGATTAATGAACTTTTAACTTACAATCGTACAATTGACGAACATTAACTTATTAGTATAAGCTAGTGATCTACAAAATAAGTTTATTTTAACAAATTTTTAATAAAATATTTAAATTTATGATTAATAAAAATTTTTATAAATAAAACTCTAAAATTAAAAAATGTACCAAAGTATTGAATGCATTTTTTAAGATAATTTGAGAAATAATTTACTGATTTGACAGTTTGATAGAAACAGGAAAATTGAGATAATCATATTTTTTATTTATAAAAATTATTCATACTACATAAAAAAACATTAGTCTAGTTTATCAACATTAATTTCATCTGCGTATTTAAATATAGAAATGGTTTTCATATTGAATATTGGAATTTTAGTAACTTCCTAGTGATCTATAATAGAAAATTAAAGTGAAATATTATTGATTTTCACTTTATTGTTTTAATAGACTTTAATCGCTTATTTCAAAAAACACATTACTCCGAATTCGGCTCTAGTGCGTTAATTAAAATATTTTCCATTATTTAACCGTGATTCGTTTAAAGGTCCTGTTGAATTTTCATTTTTATATTTTTAGTGAAATTTTTAATAGAACAGTAAAATTGCTATTACTGAATGATTATTATAGGTTCATCTATTAAAATATCACACAATTTTCAGAATTTCATTCAGATACTTATAATATCTTTCACTGTCTAATAGTTCGGCATAAAGTTCCTACATTAAACATTAAGGGAAATAGACTTAATGTTAGGTCACAATATTCACTCGTAACATACCAAATAATTACAGTAAAAATCTCTTTTTTGACAAAAATAGAACATTACATGTTAAATATTTATTTTTTCTTTGTAATATCTAGCACGTAAAATTTATCTCACTCTATGCGTATGAGAAAAAGGAATACTACCACACATGTGCAAATTGGTACATGATGATAGTTTTCAAATAATTTAATGAAAGAACCAAAACTGAGCTATATTTTAGTACAGTGTAATCAAAATTTATTTTTAAATTATTATTGTTAGTGATGTTAAGGAAACTCATTTCACAATAAATATTCAATAAGTTCAAAAATATTAATCTCTGTCCTCTAACTATATATTTATATATAATTATAGATTCTAGAGGATCAACTCCGTAATTGCAGGATTGACCGAATTCTAGAACCTTCTGTGAGAGTCATCTGGACAACTCAACAATTAGAATAAATATTAGATATATACAACAATGTACGATTTATTGTTAAAAAAATAATAAACTACATAATACATTATTCATAATTTTTTAGGATAGTTTCATTAAAATAAAGTAATAGAAAAGACATTTTAATATGCTTTTTCTCGATTATTTTCAAAAAACACTTGAGTTGTACCAGAGTCAACTAAACTCTCCGAGAAAAACAAAACGTCGATCATACTATTAACAATATTACTTATATAATGTTCCTGATAAGTTAAGCGCGTCTTAACACTATTCTATCATAGATTATACCTTAACTACTTTACTTGGTATATGTACACAAAATAACACAAGATTTTAACACTTTTTTCTATGATAAGTAATTAAGTATAAGATAGCATCATCATTACTTTTAAATGTAGAAATAAAATTAATAAATATAACTCTGTGCCGATTTCTAAATTCATAGCGCTATAATTATTATGTTAACTATATGTTATTGCATCACATGCATAGATTATATATTAACTATTGGGAATTTAATAGAAAGGATATTACTTAAACAAACAATAGTGTCTTTTATATGATATAAGTTGAAAAAATTTAAAAATTTCTTTAATTTACTTTATAGGTAACATTTACGTCTTTTATAGTTGTAATAAATAAAAAATGCAACGTTAATTCCCTGTGTTATAAATATTAAATATTAAATTTTATTTAATTCAATAATTTATTACCATAACTAGAAGGCATAAATTTTCAAAAATAAGAATATTGGCAATAGAATCCAAAAATAACTTGGCACTACTGGCGGCATACTTTTTCTTTGAATTAATCTTTTTCATCTAGATAAAACTTGTGATTTATCATCAATACAATTATATGACTTATTAGATTATAATTTACTTTATACAATAATACGCTGCATGAAATTATCATAAAACCTTCATAGGTTATAAGAACAGCAAAAATGATCAGTGATATTAAGGTCCTTCTTTTTATGAAATTAGGTACTTTCTAAAGTAAATATACATTAAAAATACTTTGGTGTCTAATAAACAATTAAATAAATAAGGCAATTACTTCAATAAATATGAAGGGGACTGAGATCAAACCAGCTAATGTTATAAATACTTTCACTGGTATTGAGAGAGAACAAATAACTAAATACAGAAATAATTATTATTGGTATATAATTTGTAAAAATGTATTAAAAACCCATCAGAAAAGTTCTAAACTCCTCACAACATTCTTTATTTCTATTATTGAATATTATAATACTACTAAATATAATTGTAGCTATTTGGAAAAACTATAGTTAATCATATAGATATTCAGAATCGTGATATATATTTATTTTACAACGAGTGCAATTCCAGCTAAGAAATGAATAAATTTTACGACTGATTTGATAGCAAATTCTGCTCCTTCTACTACTTCCATTATAAAAGCAATTTAAAAGGATTAAATGTTTGTTAATGCTATTCCACCGAAATTATGAATAATTATAAGCCTACGCCCGACAGTTGACTAATTATCTTAATTTTTTATGTTAATTCAAATAAGATCAAAACTTGTAGGGTATTTCCAACTTTATTATTTTGTCATGAATAAACCAAAATTTTGTATTTTTTATTATATAATTTATCTTTTCCTTATTTTAATATATAATGCATTCACATTTTAATATCTAATCGTGAGATACTGCAAATAAGATTCATGTTTATAAATAAATGTGAACAAATTTTTTAAATATTTATATTTTAAAATTCGCTTTATAGATTAAATATTATTTTAGGATTAAACTTATTTAAAAGCTAATTAAGAATTGTTGGATAATCGCGGATTCTATTGGTGCAATAGTTCTATAGTGTCCTTTCTATATTTCATAGCTTAATTATACTTTTAAAGAATTTTAATATTATTTTCATTTAGAGAAGGTCATGTAAAATACTTTTAGAAATTATAATCAAAGTGGAATTCAGTCCGTAATGCTCATTATTGGATATTTTTTCGAAAGTTATAATTCTTTCAAATTTACACAATTTTTTAATTTTATTATAAAAATAGTATCCTTTGCCGTATTTTATATTGCTGAATTCTTTACTATGCAATTTATGTGGTTTTTTTTATAAAATGTACAGCAAATAATGCAAGGTGCACAATAATTTTAAAAAAATATTTAAATATAGCTTTCGTAATATCTGTTTTGTCAATTATCTAAATATGCAACATTTATTTATTAGTCCACATAAATTTTTTTCACTTTTATATAGAAGGTGATTATTGAATATTATGTTTCAGGACATTTTCACATTGAATTTTTACGCGTTATTCGCTTTAAGTGGTCCTTGTTAAAAAATACCTCATATACATAAGTATCATATATGAAATCAAACTAAATGCATTCATAGGTTTTATTGTTTTAATATTTGATGTAAATTTGTCTACAAGCTAAATTTACACTATACAATGCCTCTATCATACTTAAGTTAGTATTTTTTATAAATCCAATAAGTTGGCATTTAAAAATTACAGTAGGTGATTGTTTATTTTTATTGTTGCTGAAATAGATACAAATGATTTATGAGCCTTAATTAGTTAAGGCTCACATAATCCTCTGACGTGTGTTCTAGTTTTATAGATATGGTGGACAATTTTTAAATTTTTGTTTTATTAAATATTTACTTATTCATATGATTCGTTATTCTTTTAATTAATTGCGAATAAAAAATTGAAAAAATATTTCTTATGGAAGTTGTTAATTACAAAGTTTTAATCTTGTATTTTTTTGCAATAGGAAGTAAAGTTTTTATAATATATGGTATTATGAAATATGACCATAAAAATTAATCAAATTTATGCAAAAGGATATTACATTTCTCCCAAAAGCATTTATTTAGTTCGATTGTACTTTTTAAGTTGCTAAAAAATATACACAATCTATTTAAGTTCAAATAAATTAAAAATAATTTAACTAATTTTTTAACAATTCATAATTTTGGTGTTTTTAATTTTATAGATTGATTTGATCAATTATCTTAGTCTATAGTGTTTTTTAGGTTTGTAGGGAATTATTTTAAAAAGACTATTCAAATTTTTTTTGATATTGCACCGTTTGTGTGAATTTTATGATTTTTGTAAATTCTTTGCTTTTTTCTTGAAGCTTATTATTTTCAGCTTTCTCTATAATTATATCAATATTTGAATTATTTTTAGGCAGATAATTTAATCATTTATTGTCAAAACAGTCTCATAAATACTTTCAACAATATAAATGTCGGTATTTTTTACACATAAATAGAAAAATGGCCTCTTAAAGCAAATGCATCATTAAATTTTTTAAATTATTTTAAAATCATACAACTCCTATCAATAGTATCATTATATGTCACAACTAATTAAGCTTCAACTTAGCTAAACTTAGGCTCCATTCGATTTTTCTTTTAGAATGTCCCTAATCTATTAATTTATAAAAAGATCTAGTGACTTTAAAGGTATAGTTGCTATTGGCATAAAAAAAATAATCATAGAGAAATATAAATCCACAAGAACCAAGCAGTTATTAATAAATAGCATATTTTTTATTATAAATAGTTATCTGATCTTGAAAGAATTTATTTCAATATGACACTTTTCATTCATGATTTAGATTTTTCATATTAAACAGGTGTGGTTACAAGATTTTTTAGATAGTGTTGGTTTTTGTTGAATTTTATTTATTATATTTATTCTAGTCATAGGAAATACTTTTTTGATTATAATAAATACAGTACATTTATAAATTATATACATTTGTTGATAAAAAAAATTTATAATTTTTAACAGTTTTCCATTTCTTTGTTCAATTAGAGTGAAAATTTATGTTTTTTGGCTTTCTGCAAAAGGTATTTTTTCTTAAATTATATTCTGCTACATGGCTTAACGAAATCAATTTGTCTATTTTATTCCATAATTTTTGCACGTTCTACTGCATTAAAAATATTAATTTTTAGTGACAAATCTATCTTTTGTAGCTCAATTATCTTAATCTAAAGATTTATAGAATCATCTAAGGTGGTATTTGTAGTATCAAGCGCAAGAGAGACACGTATAAAAAGATGCAACCGTTTATATCAAATAATCATGCGTACGCAAATAATTTTGTCTATTTCATACTTAAAATATAGGGCCTCTTCATTCCTCTAACTTCTTAAGAGTAGAATAATTACAACCATCCTGGTTTTATTACTGGGATAGTCGCAAACGATCCACAGTCACAATTTCATCTTCATGAGTGTTCTTATCGTCAATAGCATTTTTAACATCCGTCCTATTAGGGATCTCTAATTCTTGGTTTGTAGTGTCAAACTAGCATCGTCAATATTAATGTCTAACTTTAATTCATAATGTCATCTTCGATGATATTCATAAGAGTTACATTTCTCTTATCCTCGGATGTAATCTATACTAAATGATCTATGTTCGTTTTAATTTCTTCCCTTTTGACATTACCAAATATGTAAGGAGAGCCGGTGCTAAGGGAGCTCTATACCTTTCAAAAAATTTCAAACGAGTACCGTATCACCTTAATTTAGGGTCCGTGTTCCCTCTTTCCTCTTCTCTTTGATTTTCTCTTGTTGACTTCTAATAATATCAAAAAAGCATCCTAGCTTCCTCACCTTCAAGTCCAAGTGATAGTGATAGTGGAAAGGATGTTGTGCTATATATTGTGTTTCTATAATGGAGGAGAAATTGATCGATATTATTTTATATGTCATTATCTAGACTTATCAAAGCATCTTTAGAGTATATAAACAAGGCTATCTGCCAATCCATTTGTAGACGGATGATAGGCTTAAATAAACTTAGGCTTGATATTATTGCTTGAGGTGTAGTTTTTCATTTCACTAGAGACAAATTAAGGGCCATTGTTTGGTATAATTGTTTCCTTAATAGGGATAAAAGATACGCGCGAATATGGTTCTATTAACAGAAACAGTTGTATTTCTACTCGTTATGTTCATAGGATTTACTTCAGGCCATTTTGAATATGCGTCCAACATTATCAAAAATATGTCCCCATCATGGGACTCGCAGAATCAATGTGAACACTCTCTCTTTAGAGCATAAACATTCTTCTCGTGAATGAATCATACTTTTTTGTAGCATTCGACAATTTTTTTGACACAAACGGCAATTGTAGTCAATCTTTTAAATATCACGGTCTATTCTACGACACCAAACGTAACTCCTTGCTATGCTCTTAAATCTTGTTTTACCTAATAGACCACTACGTAACTGATTAAGAATCATCGATTTTAAATTTTAAGAGACAATGTGTCTTTCCTGAATAGAGCATTCCTTCACTGCAAGATGTTTCAGCTTTGCTTTCTTTAAAATGCATCAATAGATCATTCACTCTTTGTTTCCATATTTTTTTACAATATTCCATTTAAAAAAATCAATAATTGCGGCATTTAATTCTTTTGTTTGATCTTTAAATGTCACATTACATTTCTCATTTGTTTTTAAAACAGATTTGGTAAAAAGAGAATCCTACGTTAAACTGTCATCTTGTGGAATTTTCACGACCTTTTGGCTGTTCATCTGGAGTCGAGTAAGACAATCAACTAACTGATTATTATCACGTGATCTTTATTCCATTTGCGATTGATACCTATAAAGTATGAGGACTTGTTTTTGTATTCTCAAGGTTGCTGCTTTGAAAATTCCCACTCGGGAGTTAAAATAGCAAATAGAGCTTTGTGGTTGGTTATCAATGAAAATCGTCTACCTCTCAAGTAATGATTCAATTTTTTAAACGGCCCACACAATAACTAAAGCTTCTCCTTTAAAGGTAGAATAGTTCTGCTAACTTTTTAAAAAAATCGTGACACAACGGCAAGGGTTCTTACGCTACCATTTTCCATAGCATGAGATAACCCGACACCAATATTATTCGCAGGCGCATCTATCATCAGAGTCATTTGCCGTGCAGGGTCAAAAGGTACTAGCACATTGTCATTTATCAACGTTTTTTTTGCTTTCCTAAAAGCTTTTTCATGTATCTGCGTCCAAAAAATTCATTGTGTTTTGCTAACTGATCGTATAATGGTTGGATGAACTCCGCGAGATAAAGAATGAAGTTTCTATAATAATTAATCATTTCACAGAAGCTGTGAACCATTCTTTTTTCTTCTAGACGTTTCATGTTTATTATGGTTTCAAAATTCTTCAAACTTTTCTTAATTCCTTCACTTTAAATAATAGATCTGCAGTATTCTACCCAGTCTTTCAGAAAATTGCACTTTTGTTTGTTTAAAATGAGTATGTCTATACTAAGCAGTTTCAAAACATGTTCTAAAGTATCAGTGTGGTCTTCTTTAGTTTTTCCACAAATAATAATATCGTCTAAATAACATTAGCATTCGGAATATCCTTCAGTATTATATCCATTGTACGTTGCCAGATCTCTGGAGCAGATGCCAATCCTAAGGGCAAACTGATATTTAAAAATTCCTTTATGAATAGTTATTGTATAAAGTTCCTTGCAACCTTCATTGACTCTAATTGTAGCTAGGCATTCGCCATATCAGTAACAGAAAAGAGTTTTCCTCTAGATTGATTAACCAGGATTTCTTTAATCCTTGGTAGTGGGTACTCATCAACATTGATTTACGAATTAAATGACGCTAAAAAATCTGCACAAATACGAAGTTCTATTTTTCTATGGCAACAATGGGGGTTACTAATTTGCTAAATTTTATTTAAGTATCTTTTGTTCAACTGGATGATCAAATTCAGCTAACACCATACCTTTTTTGTAATATGATATTGGTCTCAACTTGTAGTAAAATATTATCTTTATGGGTAACAGTTGCTTTGCCGCTTTTCAATTTTCTAATTTTATTCATGAGTAGAGATCACCGTATTTATCTAAGATCTCTTTTATTGAATAGCAGTAAATCCTTTTTATCTTTAAAGGTCATTTATTACAAATACTTTTAAGCCAATCCTTTCCTACGATTTTGCTACCTCCATTTTTAAAAACATCCAGTGTTAAATAATAGTTTTTGTCCCATATATGATATATGACACATTGGCTTGGCACACTATTTTACCAAGATTATGAGGCCATCATAGCTACTAAAGATTAAATTTACATTTAACAACTTAACCCCATTTTTTTTAAGTTTCCTAGTTAATTAGGATGATTGGATAACCAGTGTCGATTCCCAGACTAGTGGTATATGCATTACTGCGAAGTTGCAAAAATATAGTCGATATGTAATAATATCAAATATTTCTCTATTAGTAGTAGTTTCCTCCCTAATCTGCTCAATGATTCCATGCTGTGTTTGTTTCTTACAGGTTCTCGAGATGTGTCCAGTCTTTCCGCGGATAAAGCACCTTGTCTTCAAGAATTTGAATAGTGCTATGCCAGGTAGTCTATTCCAGCAAGGGCATATACTTCCATTTCGCTCATTGTTTATGAAGTCGCATATGTTATTCTTCAGTAAATTGACGTTTTCACTAGACATCTCTTACACTTCTGGGGCTATTTTATTTCCGAAGTCAACTCTATTTCTCGTTAAAGAGTTACTTTTTTTCAGTGAGTAACATTCTACGGGCATCTGTTAGACTACTTTTTAAACCGATGACGAATTTCTCCCTCAACGATTCGCCATAGAAGGCGCCAAAATTACAGCTGTTACTGAGTTTCTTAACCTTGTAGCATATCGTTTGACAGACTCTTCTTCCTATTGTTCCGCTATCAAAAATAACAATCGTTCTGCTAACACCCAAGTTCTTTTTCATCAGTGTGTTATCTCATCTAGCTTTAAGTGATAAACATTGTTTGGAGCAGCCAACGTCTTTTGAAGTTCCATAGACTCTCGTATCCATCAGGCCAACAATAGCTTACTTGTCTTGACATCTTCATATGAGTTAGGCTCTCTTTACGACGATATTCTCTCATAGTTGCTCTCCCAATCTTCATTATTTTTTTTAAATATAGGAATTTTATTCATTTTCCTTCTTTTTTTATATATCCTCGTCGCCAGTGTAGTGCCAAGCGCAAGAGAAACACGTACACAGAGGAACAACATTTATAAATCAACGAATAATGTGAACGTGACTAAAGTAGTCTATTTAAGACTTCAAGTAAAACAGTACTGTGACCCCCTTTTTGCTGGCTTCTAATTTTATAAATTTTTCCATGGTAATATTTATCTACTATTTTTTCTCTTTTAGTGGAGTATAACATTGAAAATTGAAATAATTTTAACATTAAATTTCTCCTCATTTCTTACTTCAATTACCTCTTCAACAAGAAATACTATCGAAATAAATTACATTTGCATTCCTATAATATTCATATCCTTTTTTACAAGCTTTATCTAATTATTAGTCAAACTAATAATCTAAAATACACTAAAATTAATAATTCAAAGTGTGCTTAAATTGATAATTAAATTAATAATGCTTGAAATAAATCTTTTATAAATTATTATTTTGACTAACGATGGTTCATAAGTTCCTAATGTTGATAAACTTTATTTTAAATGATAGAACCCTCATAACTTTTCATTTAAATTTATATTTGTAACTAAATATTTTCCTTAATCATAACAAACAATTTTCAGTGAAAAAGTCTCAAAACTACATACCTTCAACCACATTTATTATTTTTTAATATTCTAACTATATCTATTCTATAGATTTCTATGTTGAATAATATTCATTACAATTTAATGTATAATATTTTAAAATTACAGTAAGTTTAATTATTATTTTATGCATGTGCAAAGAGCAATATAAAATAGATTAAATTAATTTTTCAAATGTAAATGAAGGATTAATTATAAATAGTCGTCTCCTACAATTTATTTAAGAAGAAGATAGTATAAATTATATAATATAAGTAAGTTTTGCCACAATTTAAGCTAAGCGTAAATTTTAAGAATTTATATTGATAATTTATATAAACAAAGTTTTTCTCTTAAATGATATGCACTTTAGTTGAAAAGAAAGAATAGAAATTTTCCAATTTTTATAGTTTAGATACAAAACCATTAATATTGTTTTATTCAAATATATCACTTTACTAAAATAATATAAATTATGTAAGATTTATTAAACAATGCCATATGTTATAAAATAAATCGCCTAAGAAATTATTTTAATTTGTTATAAAGATCAATTTGTTGAAATTTCGAGTTTAAGTTTGACCTAATTTGCTTCATTGAACGCTGTAGTCTAGCATAGTTACTCATTTTTAATTTGCACCGCCAGATTTATTGTTCCTTAGTGGTGTTGCTGTTAAAAGTACTAATCATACTTGTTATAGAGCAATAATCACACCATAATCTACCAATTTTTTCGACAATGACTCTACGAGAACTCACCTACGATGCATCAGTACTCGATTTCACCTTCCCACTACCATCATGGTCTAAAATCTTTGATAGTAGGATGCGATTACTAAAGTTTTCTTACAAACTTAGGATTCTTGGATGCGAATGGTAATCGACGAACATTTGCTTTTAAATCGTACAGTTGAAGAGCACTGTATAAGCTAACGCTCTGCAACATCATAATATTTTAAAAAAATAATTGTATATTTTTTTTTAATTTATGATTTATAAAATGTTTTTATAAATAAAACTCTACCTATAATTAAAATTAACAAATGTATTAAAAAAAATATTAAATGCACCTTTTAACATTAATAAAAAATAATTTAACGACTTGATAGTTTTATAGAAAATGAAAATTTATATAGTTACATTTTTTACATACAAGAATTAATATTATATAAAAAAATATTTTTGCAGTTGTTCAGCATAAATTATCTTACAATATATTTATAGAAATAGTTTTCATATTTAATACTAAATTGTTTGTAGTTTCTCAATATTTTATGTTAAAAAATTATAATGAAGTATTAATGATTTTCATTTCATCTTTGGAATATACTTTGACCGTACATTCAGATAAGGATTATCTGCATAAATCGGGCTCTCGAAAGTTAATTAAAATAATTCTAATTAGTCAAGTATGATTTTATTAAGTGATTAGTTGAATTTTCATTTTTATATCACCCTAAGCAGTTTTTAATGGATAGTAGAATTTCTATTACAAACTGACTATTATGGGCGTAGCTAGTAAAACATCACACAGCTTTCATAATTTAATTCGGAAGCTTACAACATCTTTTACTGTCTACTAGTTCAGCATCATATTCCTGCATTTTATTTTAGATAAAATTTATTTTATATTCATTCACAAAATTCACTTTTAAATTATGAAAACACAGCAAGGAATTATGAAAAACGACGACATGATAGACCGATAAAGTTCGGGGGATATTCTTTTCGTTCTGACGCATCTAACAATATTTAACTTATTTTTATTGAACAAACAGATATAAAAATAATCTTTATGATAATTATAGCTTTAATATAAATCTTTGTTCCATTTTCTAATTATATATAGTGTAAATAGCTTCCAAATAATATGTGTCATAGTATCTTTCATAATTACTGCGTATGTTTTTTATTTTCTGCGTTTTTAGGATAGTTTCTTTTTATAAGACAATTGTGTTTGGAGTACACATAATGAAATTGAACTCTTGTTCTGTATTACTTTAACCACCTTCAATTTGTCTATAAATGTTTGCAACACTGCATGGGATTGGCCGAAGCGATTGTGGAAATGACAGTTAAATGCTTTTGCCACATTAGAAGTTAAATCTATTTCCTCTCTAACGCGATTACAGGCGTTCCATTTTTCCATTGGATATTTTATTGACTTAATGAAATTTTTTTCAAAGTAAAAAAGAAACAAATTCAAATTAACTTCTCAAAAACTATTTGCTTTGTTTTTCAATTTAGTGAATGATATAAAACATTTCATATATATTTTGAAATCAGAATTTGTGGAATATATTTTTGAAAATCCTTCTTTTTGTATTCTTATATAAATGCATTGGCCGAAATGGAACAAACAGAATTTAATAAATGTAGTGCTAGATGCTTCTTTAAAAGTTTTGAATGACTGAATTTCAAAACCGATAATAAAATAGTTTGGAAATTAAACTTTATTGTCTTGTAGTATGGACAACACATTTTTATTCATTGATTCGGTTCTATTTTTCATTAATATGTACACCAACCGAAAGAATTTGTTGTAACTTTTTCATGTATAATATACAATTGGAAAAATTCTTATGGGACTACTCTGAAAGTCCGTCAGATACCCATATTTTTTAATTATTCAGGTGAACTTTATTTTTCTCAGTAAAAAAAATAATAATTCGATTGACAACATTAGAATTCGAGTCATGCAAAAAAAAAAATTTCATTTCGCAACGCTTTTATATTTAGATTAAGTAGATTTTACTCATAATTTACTTCGATTGAGTTACGCTTTCTTGAATTTCTGATTAACTTATAGAGAAATTTTTTTGGAGCAACGAGGATTTCATTAATACTCATGTCATTATTAGCTATGAAATACACTTAATTCGTCTCGTATTGAGTTTTTTTTTGTGAAATTAATAATGCTATAATTTAGTATTAGTTTCTTCATTTGATTCCCCGATACAATATGGTTATGAATACTACTTTTCCCAACTTCCTGAATTTCACCCAGTGGAGAGGTTTTTAATCTTTCATCGCATGCTCGGTTCGACATCTCCATATCTGAAAATTTTGGGTAAGAACATCTTTTACATAAATAAAATTATGATAAAGAATTTTTTCACTATTTCTGGCGGATTTTTTAGCTAAGAAAACAAGAAACATCACTTTCACCCCCATCCTAACCATTCCACGAAATAAACTCATAAGCGTGCACGTTGTGTGAGATCTCGTTTTTGGCAGAATGTCGCCATGCCGACCAATAACTATTTAAAGCCGCTTAGTTGGATCTAACGCAAAAAATAGATATTGCCTTGTGAGAACAAGTGACATTACAATAGTGTCATAGATGTACATATTTTGATAGCTGATCAATAATTTATGATTATTTAATGAAAAACCCCAGAGTTATTATTTAGTAAAATGTAATAAAGAATTATTTTTCAATTTAAAAAAAATATTAGACGTAAAGGCAGTGTGCAGTTTATTATTTTTCAAAACATTAGTTAAAGAAATTATAAAATATTCAATACTTAAAAAAATTTTATAATTTTTCTCGATATAAATATATCAAAAAAAAACTTTTTAGTATAATTTTTCTCCATTATTTTCAAAAAATCTTAAGTAGTATCAGAGTCTCAACTCAACAAGCCAGTAAAAAAACGCTGATTTTACGATTAAAATAACGCTTATGTAATGTTCCCAGTCAATTAACACATCTTAACACTACTTCACGATATATTATGCCTTAATAACTTCATGTGGTATATGTAAATCAAATTGTAAGATATATTAAAAGCTAACCAAAATTCGATTTGGTCGATAACTTCGTAATTTGCCGGAGCATCTCGGTGAACATAGCGTGGTGCAAAACACTACTGATAGTGTGGATGATTTTTTATCATAAAATCATTTTTCGACTTACGAATGGCATGACAAAACAAAATATCACTACTAAAAACAATTAATTTAATTAACAATGGGATAATTTGCGATAATCTACTAGCGAGTTAATGTTGCTAAAAAAAAGACATATACCCAAGAAGAGTTTTAATTAACTACATTGTAACTTACAGAAAATAAGTTTAAGAAAAAAATCACTAAAAATACGTTTTTGATGTACATAAAAACATATAAAGAAATATATTTGTACTGATCTGTACTACTCGTTTGTATTGTTGTTTTTTACCGATCATTTCCGAAGTTTTTAACCAAATCGAACTTTAGCCTAAAAGTTATTTATATGGTAAGTAATGGTGATATGAATAGCACCATGATTTCTTATTAGATGTAAAAATAAAATTAATAAATATAACTGTAATGACGCATTATGCCGGCGCATACCGACGACGCTAGCTAACTGTTTAACAGCTATAACTTGTACTGTTTTGTTATCTCAAAGCAATGCTATTCTTATATAATTTATATTACAACAACTCTATATCGATTTCTAAATTCATAGCACGAATAATTTTAATGCTAACTATAAGTCATTACATCACGCGCATAGATTATATATACTATTGGGAATTTTTTAGATAGGATATTACTCAAATAATCAATAGTATTCTTTATATTTTATAACTTGAGATTATTAAAAAATTTCTTTAATTTCTGATATAGGTAAAATTCACGTTTTTTATGGTGGTAATAAATGAATCCGATGTTAATTCCCTATGTGGTATAAATATTAGCTTTTATGTCATTTGGTAGTTCATTACCGTGGCCACAAGGGATAATTTTCATATATGAGCAAAATGGAAGCCATATACAATAATGGCTTGGCAGTGTTGAGATTTTGTGCTTTAAATGGATATTTTTCATCTAGATAAAACTATGATATATCATAAATACATTTATAAGCCTTTTTAGATTAGAGTTATACTTTTGTCGTATTACGCAACGTAAAATTACCATTAATATCGCATAGGTCACAAGAACAACAGAACTGATAAATAATATTAAATCTTTTCTTTTTATGAAATGAGGAACTTCCTACAGCAAGCATAAATTACAAAATGCTTCAAGGTGTTATCAATTGACAACCATAAAACTATTACTCTTTTAAATATGAAATAGATTGACAACAAGCATACCAAAGCTATGATTACTTTTATCGGTATTGAGAGAGAACAAATAACTAAATATAGAAATAATTATTACTGGTATATACTTTATAAAAATGTTTTAAAAAACCCATTAGAAATGTTTTTAAACTCCCCACAGAATTCTATTTTTTTACAACCATTAAATATATTAATATCATCAATAATTGCAGCTATTTCCAAAGCCTATAATTAATCATATGTTTAATCGGAATGGTTATATATGTAGTTAATTTACTGCGAGTATAATTGCACAAAGAATATGAAAAAATGTTATGGCGGATTTAATTAAAATTCTGCTCCTTCTTCTACTACTTCTAATACTTCCATTATAAAAGAAACTTTAAGGGGATTAAATATTTCTTAATAATATTTTAACGAAATTATGGATTATTACAAGTCTGCGCCTGGCAATTTACTAATTATCCTAGTTTTTTTTGCGTTAATCCAAATAAGATTGGAATTATTAGGTAATCCCCAACATTATTATTTTGTCATGAATGATATAGTTTTTGTCAATTCCACTGATATAAAATTTATATTTTTCTTATTGTAATATATTTTCCATTAATATTTTAATATCCAGCTATGAGACAGTAAATCAACCTTCCGAGTCACTCAATTTCCAACACCCTCAAAGTATAATTGGGGTCCATTTAAACCCTTGAGTTTTTTATTTATAATAATAGATAATAGCTTAAAATTAAATTTTTTTAAATATTATCAAAATCAAACTTCGAAATATTGAGAACATGACTTTTACTGGCAAAGCGCAGCTTGATTGATACTTTTTGGACTTGTTCTTTTGGTTATGGAATATTCTTTTGATATGAGCTAATAAAATTACGAAAAATATGATAATGAATTTGGCTCTTGCAATTCTGATGATTCCTAATTGCACTTTAGAAGAGTCACAGGCGGATTATTCTGGTGATGACCTGGAGCAATCAAAAAACTCTTTGTTTGATAAAAATGGGCATTTATGGAGTTGAAAAGACCTATATTATCACCTATAACAGCTGAAAATATAATGAACACTCATCCTGGTGTTACGTTTTTATTTACACAATGAATTATTGTCTAGGTGGCTGTTTTCATATTTTCTTCTCATTGGAGATTATAAGGTAACATTATATCATAGATATATCCAATATGGAACCAAAAGTTTTGGAGAAAGAACTATTAACCAAGGAGTTAGAGACCTATTATAGGTGCGTTCTTTTGATGCGAATAAACGAGGATTGCCAGCAACCTGTATTGAAACTCTTTAGTGTAGAAGATGGTACAAAAATCCATATAGACCTTTTTTCACTTAACAGATTTTGTTAATAACTAGATCGCTGCATTTTAAAGAATGCGCAAAGGGGAAAGGTGATAAATTATGCCTTATTAGGGACCCCTGGAATATTTAGTCGGATGTTTAGCTTGATTTTACAATCTGGGTCCAATGTTTGTGTAAATGAGCAGTTAGTTGCTTTTAGACAATACATGAAGAGCAAACCTACAAAATATGGTATAAAATTCTACATGCTTGTTGACTCAGCCTCGTCTTATGTTCATAGCATAATCCCATATTTTGGAAGAGCATCAACTTCGCACAAACATTATAAAAATGATGGTCAAAATGTTGTCCTACAACTATCTAAACACTTGTGGGGTTCTGGTATAAATGCAATATGTGACAATTTTATTACTTCTGTTCCTCTTACAAACGATCTACTTCAAAAGAAAATTACTATATTGAGAACATTCCGATGTGTGAAAGAGATGTACCTCCATGTTTACGAAAGAAAATGAAAAAATTTTTCATCGAAATTTATCTTCCATCATAAAAAAATGTTGGTTTCACATGTACCAAAAAAATAAAAAAATCGCTCTACTTTTCATACTACACCCTAATACTGAAGTTTCTGATACTGAGCCTTATAAATCTAATATCATATATAATATGACCGTAGAAGGGGTGGTGTGTACACAATTTATAGGAGGATTTAATAAGTTTTAGTTTGTCGCTTCACACGGAGATATCCATTGATTGTTTTTTACAATATGCTGGGCATCAGTTATATCAATTCTGTTATTGTATACAAGGTAGTATTCCAAATAATCTTTTTCTGAGGAGAGATTACCTCAAAAAACTTGCAGTATCTTTAGCTGATCCCTCAAAAAAGCAAAAATTATTAAACTCAGATAAAGTTAAATGTGATAACAATGCTAATCCAACAACAATAAATAATTCTAGATGCTTTACTAAGCGTAAAGAAAGTTGTTTATTCTGTGAAAGAAATAAAGACCAAAAGGGTATTTCTAGATGTGAAAAACACAATTCTATTTATTGTGACGAACACCTCACCAAATCTTGTAAGAACTGCTTACAGTAGCTGAAATATATTATTGTCATTTTTATAATGTGTGCTTTTTAAAAGGTAATATTTTAAATATACGATATAATTATCGTGTTGATCTATCTTAAGGTAATTCAGAATTACCACGCCTATTAAGATAAGCATTTCGGTTTCAGTATGTTACTTAAAAAATCATCTGGAGCACTATATTGGTAATCCCTTTAACTAGTTAGATTTTTTTTATTACGTCCTAAGAAGTTGTTTGAAAACAACACTACCGATCTATGTGATGGAATCTTCGATTTGGTCCGATCGAAAATGAAGCAACACGAGTATTGAATAACTATTTCAACTAACATTCTAAACATATAATAAGTTGTTTGAACTTATAAAAAACCATTAGGGATTATGTGTAAATCAATAAAATTGAAATTTTATTTCCATGAATCAGATGCAGAAGCGTAAAAACCCCTACAAAGTTATACTTGCGCTTGCGCCAATATATATATAAATACTAAATATTTTCATATTTGTCCGTTTAAACCTGTTTATATTTCTAAAAGTTAAATAGAAAAATATTACCTTTTATTTTAGTTAAAAAAATCTATGGTCCATTTGGACACCAAATATACTTCGAAGGTATTAATTCCATAAAATTGATATTATTTGTAAAATCAAAATTTTTTTTGTTAAAAAGTTAGAAAAATAATTTTTAGGAGATTAGATGAGTCCCTTAGTTCAGAATAATTATTGATGTTAAAAAACACCGACCAAACATATGGGTTTGAGTCCAAACGGACCCCATTTTTGCAATGTCTATCATTTAAAGTACACAGATTTCCGAAATATTTATATTTTAAAAATAGTTTTGTAGATTAAATGTTATTTATGGCATTATTTTGAATTAAATTTATTTAAAATCTAATTAAGAATCGTTGGATAATCGCAGACATAATTGGTGCAATATTTCTATATTGTTCATGCTATATTTCATAGTTTAATTATACTTCTAATGAATTTTAATACTAAAGTATATTTTCGTATAGAAATAGCCATGTAGCATTCTTTTAGAAATTATAAAATAAATAGAACTCCGTCTATAATGTTCTTTATTGGATATTTTTCGAAAGTTATAATTTCTATCAAATTTACACGACTGATTTAATATTTTTATAAAACGAATATTCTTTTACATTTTTAATATTGTTATATTTTTTACTATGCAACTTATGTGTGGGTTCTTATGTGACATTAACAACGTATAATTCATGATCCATAATATTATTTAAAATAATTTAAATATAGTTTTTCTATTATCTGTTTTGTCCATTATCCAAATATGCAATATTTATTATCTCTTGTAACTTTTATATAGATAGTGATTATTGAATATTATATTTCATGTCATTTTTACACCGGATTTTTACGCAGTACTCGCTGTCTGAGTCCTTTCTTCAAAAATAATTTATGCGCATAAATTCAAATTAATATCATATTATAAAATCAACCTAAAAGCATTCGTAATTTTAATTGTTTTAATATTGGATATTAATTTATCTACAACCTGAATTTACACGATATAATGCCTTTTTCATAATAAAGTTAGTATTTTTTTCAAAATCCAATAAGTTGGCATATGAAACTACATTAGATGATTGTTCATTTTTATTTTTGCTGAGACAGATACAAATGATTTATGACTCTTACTTTACTACTATCCGCATAATCCTCTGATGGGAGTTTTGAGTTTTTTGTAGATATCGTGGATAATTTTTTCATTTTATTTCATTAAATATTTACTTATTTATTTGATTTATTAGTTTATTAAATGTATTTAAAATAAAAAATTAAAAAAATATTTCTTATGGAATTTGTTTATACGAAAATTTTGATCTGATAGTTTATTCGACAACTGAAAGTAAAGTTTTTTTAATATACGGTATTATAAAATATTACCTTAAAAATTAAAGAAATTTATACAATAAGAAATTACATTTCCTCAGAAGCATTTACCTAATTTAATTGTACTTTGTGAATGACGAAAGACCAATGTTTGTTAAAAAAATACACATAATCAATCTTAATTCAAATAATAAAAAAAATTATTAATTTTTTTAAATACATAATTTTTGTGTTGCTTGTCCGAAAATTTCCTGATTTATTCAATCAAATGTCCTAGTGAATAGTGTTTCTTAAGCTTCTAGAGGATTATTTTTTAAAAAATTTAATTTTTTTTAATATTACTCCATTTATGTGAATTTTATGATTTTTGAAAATTTGTAGCTCTCTTCTAGATGCTTATTATTTTCAGCTTTCTCTGAAACTATATAATTAAATTTTTTAAATGATTTTAAACTCATACACATCATATCAAGAATATTTTTTATGCAACAGCTAATCCAGCATCAACATACATTATCTTAAGTTAAACCAGATTTTTCTTATAGTGTGTCTATAATCTGTTAATTTATAAAAAGATCTAGTGGCTTTAAAAGTATAGTCGCTAATAGCAGAAAATAAAAAGTAGTTATCATAGAGAAAGATAAATCCATAAGAAGCAAGCAGTTATTAATAAATGGCGTATTTTTTATTATATTTTTTAAATAGTTATCTCATCTTTAAAGAATTGATTTCAATATGATACTTTTCATTCTCGATTTAGATTTTTCATATTAAACAGGTGTGGTTACAAGATTTTTTAGATAGTGTTGGTTTTTATTTATTATCATTTGGCTTGATATTTCAATATTCATTTATCATATGAATATTAATTCAATTCATTCCCAAGATCTTTAAATAATAAAATTTATATATGCATTTTTAATGTAATCTGATAAATTTATATTTATTCTAGTCATATGAAAAAAATTTTGTTGATAATAAAATACAGTTTATTCATAGATTTTATACAATTGCGTATAAAAATTTTATATTTTTTAACAGTTTTAGATTTCAGTGCTAAATTACAGTAAAAATTTATGTTACATGCCTTTATACAAAAGGTATTTTTCTCAAATTATATTTTTCTATATGACTTAACGAAATCAACCTGTTTATTTTATTTTTTTGTCATAATTTTGAGATGTTCTGACTTTACTCAAAATATTCATTTTTAGTGACATATCTAACTTTTGTAACTCAATTGTCCTAATCTATCAATTTACTGAACCATCAAAGGTGCTATACGACTTATATTTAACGGCTTTTATACATTTTTCCATAGTAATATTTATCGGATATTTTTTTATCTTTTAGGCGAAGTATAACATTGAAACTTGAAACAATTCTAATATGTAATTTCTTCTCATTTCTTACGTTAATTACCTCTTGAATAAGAAATACTATCTTAATCAATTATATTCGCATTCCTATAATATTCATATTCTTTTTTTACGACTTAGTTACTAATTTCTAGTAAAACTACTAACCTAAAATACACTAAATTATTAATTCGGCCTGTGCTCAAAGTGATTTATAAATAAGTATTGTTTGAAATTAATCTTTTTATAAATTATTATTTTGATTAACGATGGTTCATAACTTCTTAATCATGATTAAATTTTATTTAGAATATGACAAAGTCCCCATCATTTTTAATTTGACTTTGTATTTGTAACGAAATCTTTTGTTTAATCATAAAAAATAATTTTCGCGTGAAAAAGTTTCAAAACTACATACCTTCAACAACATTTATTTTTTTTAGTACTCTACTTATATCTATTTTATGGATTTCTAAGTTGAATAATATTCTCATCAATTAAAGACCATGTTTTATAACAATTTAATGTATTTTATTTTAAAATTATAGTCAGTTTAATTATTATTTTATGCATGCGCAAAGAGAAATTATAATAGATTAAATTAATTCTTCAATTAATTTTGGATTAATTATTAATAATCTTCTCCTGAAATTTATTTTAGAAGAAAATAGTATAAATTATATAATGTGAGTAAGTTTTGTCACAATTAAAGCAAAGCGTAAATTTTAAGAATTTATGTTGATAATTTATATAAACAATATTTTTCGCTTAAATTAAATATACTTTAGTTGAAAAGAAAGAATGGCGATTTTCCAATTTTTATAGTTTAGTTTTAAAACCATCAACATTTTGTTTGTCAAATATATCACTTAACTAAAATAATACATGTTATATAAGATTTATTAAACAATGCCATTGTAATATTTATGGCGCAGAAAGATGTAACATAATGCTTAATGATATTAAACGTTTCTATGCGAGCATTGTTGTCCGACACTATACGAGTCATTGTTACAGCCATATATTATAGAAAAAGTAGGCTAAAA
>NW_027255294.1:0-25203 GCF_042242105.1 Pempheris klunzingeri | reverse complement strand
TGGAGCGATATATCATACTTTATATTAGAAAAACCCCAAAGTATAGCCTAAACCATAATTAATTATACGTCATATTGTAAAAAATTATTGATTTATAGTCAAATTTCAAGTAGCGATACCGCACGACATCAATTATCTAAATAGTGTATAATACGATAAAATCTGATGTTATATAAAGAATGAAAAAAATAACTTTTAGATTTTAATAAGATATTTTGAAAATGAATTTACGATAAATGACCATATACATAATGTATTAACCAAAGAACAAGGAAGTGTGAGTTGCACATAATGTATAAAGTAGCCAATATGATATCAACTATTTATAGAGAAATTCACATTCTGGTGCGAAAATTTTAAATATTAAAAGGGCCGAAAAGTGACCTTATATACAAAGTATAAAATTATAGTTTTTAATTTAGTAAATGGATTAATATATTTTCCGTTCCATATGTTTCGGGTTCAACGGGTCTGGTAGTTAGTAAAAATGATATCATCGGTCGCATAACCCCAGGCGTTATGATTTACGGGGAAAAAAAAGGAGACTACTTTGGATATTCAATGTGTTTAGTGACAAATTTTGATGGAAAATACGATCAAGGTTATATATTTAGATTTTTAAATAGCTATTTTAACTACAAAATTAGATCTAGCTATCTTGGCACCATATGGTGGAGATGATAATACAGGAGTTATATATCTAGTGGCTATACTTGAGAGTGCAATTGATGAGAAATATTACTCGGTAAATATTAATCACAGTTTAATTCAAATGAGTAAAATATATAAAAAAATGATAAATTATTAGTTATTTAATTAATTATTATTAAATTAAATTATTAATTGTTCAATTAATTATTTATTCAATTATTTAATTATATAATTATTCAATTGTTCAATTAATTATTTAATTATTCAATTGTTCAATTATTCAGTTATTTAATTAGTTAATTATTCAATTATTTATTCAATTGTTCAATTATTCGATTATTCAATTATTTAATTATTTGTGTGGTAATTCCAATTTTTAATATATATGCTAATAAAATGTAAATTCTTATGTTATTGAGAATAAACCACTTTAAGGGGCAAAATAATTGTTGAGTTTTGGATTATTTTTATAGGTTTATACGAAAAATCAAATTTATGGACTTTATTTCCAACTAGGCATATATAAATATAAATTTGTAAATAAATATATATATAAATAATTCTGTTTAATCATATATTGTAAATATACCAAAAATAATTTGAAAATTTTTCAATTTATAATTTAGGCTCTTACTTTTAATGGGTTTCTAACGCAATTTTTATATCACAAAGTTATTTTTTTTGTATTTTAAATGACTTAAAAAAGAAATATTTTTTATGAAACCTCAAGTTGATCTCTTAAATTTTTACCTTTAATAACTTTTGGAATTAATTTTTTATTTTATATTTTAAAAGTCACAGTATGATATATTCTTCTGCTTTTGCCATCAGAAAAATAAATTCATATTACAGCTTTTTTAAATTCGTAGTTTCGATTATGCAATCCTAAAGTTATGTTCATACTATATACATCATTATGACTTGAGAATTTAAGTTTCGTTAAACCTAATGATTTAATTTAGAAAAAATATTTTAATTTATAATTAATGAGTTAATTATTTTTACAACTAAAATCTTGGTTATAAGAATTTTTTTGAATTTATTTATAAATTTCCATTTTAAAATAGTTTCTTAGAAAATTTTTAAAAGTCAATTTAGTTAGGTAATACGATTATATCCGATCAATGTAAATTTCACATGGTTTTTAATTGTTTGCATACAAATTTAATTATTTATAAAAATTAAATCAGACAACACTAGTTTTTCACTGGTGAAATTTTTCCTTATGTAAGAAAATATCTAGATGCTAATCAATAATTAATAATTAATTAATAATCAATAATCACTATGCAGTATTTTTGTAATGAAAGAAATATAATTGAATTAATAATATAATATACCACTCTAATGATTTTATGTTGTCAATAAGTAACGATTTATTTATAGTATAATTTTCCATGTTGATTTTGATTAAATATATTCAGATTCCTACAACATTAGGCTCTTTGCGTGATTTTTTGGCATTATATCGATTGCGTATGATATAGTAATTAAAAAATTTATTATAAAGACCCAATAATTTATAATCTATCTTTTCAGAATTGCTTATTTTACTCTTGAAAAAAAGAATGAGATATTTTTGATAAAAGAATTTTTCAAAAAGCGTTTTTAGCATTTTTAAAAAAACACTCTTAGCATTTTTTAGAGAAGAATATAATTCCAAACTCGTGTTATAAACTTTTAAAATTATAAATCATAGTCTTCTGTGTTCAAAAATTCAGTTTTATACTAAAATTAATGCACTGCGATATATAAAATAATATAATGAAAGTTTTCTTTATACAATATTTATCAGAAAAATAATTTTAGTTTATCTAATATTTACAAAATATTGCCTGATTAATAATAACACTAGAATATTAATTATTTTTTCTGTCATTTATCCTAGTAATCTGATAATTTTTATAATAAATGTTTTTTAGAAAACCATTTTGAGCAAATATATTTCTTTTGATGAAAATGATATGGTGTATGAAATCTGGGGAGAATATGACATAAATAAAGATGGATTCAATGGTTAAAAAATTCACAATATTATAAACTATGTATTATTTAGATTTATTATTGTCTACTACAATAAATAATGGGAGTGTTCAAGGATTAATGTATATATTACAAAATTAACATTATATATTTTATAATAAATAGCTTCAAAGTACCCATGAAACTTTCAATAGAAAATGATACAAACTTTTTAAAATATAAATATCCTGGTGAAGGTTGCGATCATTTACATCCTAGTTATTTCTGGTATTTATACATTATAAATGGAAATACACTTTAAATCATAATTCTACAGTAATAGGTTCAAATTGAAGGTATTATTGTCATTTCCAAATGACATTGACTATATTTTAGACAAATTATATATTCTTCCAGGTAATTTCTTTGATTAATATAAACGATAATTTTTATAAATTTCGAATTTAGAATTTCAATTATCACTGGAAATAATAACAGATTTTGCATTATATGAATATATCAAATTGAATAATTTAAATAATTCTGCTTTAAGTCAAAAAATGCAATTAAGCTTTACGCCCACTGAAAATAATAATTTCATTACATGGATCAGTTTTGACGTTTATATTAGACAAATTGTGGATTATAGTATGATTGAAGGTAAAAATGTACGTGTGAATCTGACAATCAAACAAAGAAATATTTCATATGATGATGTGACAACAAAATACATTCCTTCTACAGATCCATTATATCTTGACATTCCAATTCATGAAGAAAGGTGTTTAAACCCAGTGAATGAATGTGGAGCTATCATCGCGGTAGAAGATGTGAATTATACTATAAAACAGTAAAATTTATTTTGAATTAGTTAACTGGCAGCAAATTATAATATATTTCTTTATATGAGCTAATTTAAAATATTTATTTATATTAAATTTCAAAAACTCTTAAAATACATTTTTGATAATAAGTTAGGATTCTAACATAATTAATTTAACGGTATGCTACAAGTATTTTTCATCAACTCATAAATTATTTTATTACTTTTATTGTTAATAATTTTCAATTGTATAATATATTTAGATAAAAAATAAATTTGGTGATATATTTTCAAATTATTAAATAATTCCTCAATAAATCATTAAAAATTACATATATACTACTAAATCTTATTCTAAAGTGTATAAAAAAATTTTTAAAACTAAATTGTAAGATTTTTTATTATATAAATAAATATTTAAAAAAAATATTTTATGATTTTAAAAGAAAAGGGTCTGTTCCCTTAGATATATATTTTAGAGTATTTAATTTTTTATAATAATTGGTATTACATCTAACCAATTTAGAGATCTTAAATAATGCAACTTATTTAATATCGTAATAATGATACTATTACATAATTGTAATAGCTTTAGAATTAAAGACTATTTGTTATACAAAAATCATCAAAGTAACATAATTTACTAGTAATTTAAATAATTTTTTATGGAATATTTTATAATATTCACGGTAAGCAATCTTTGCGATCTTTAAAGTAAAGTATAGATTTTTGAAGAGTATAAGTCAATAATAGTTTTTATGCTGATATATAATCAACATAAATACTTTACCAGCTAGCAAAATGTCTATGATTTTATTGATATACAAAAATTTTTTTATATGTAATGATCAATAGAGAGATTTTCAAGTTGTTATACATAGGATTCTTGCGCTTCTTTTAGACTTGATAATATTTAGCTCGCATCATATTAAGCTTTTTACTATCGTTGTGAGTAAAAATAAGTAATATTTGCTTTAAAAAAATAGTTTTTTTATTATGTCAAATGTATTACTAAATAATTTGGCAATATTTTTCCGAATTCATAGACTGACAAATACAACAGAGAAATATAAATAACTATAAACTTTGTATTCTAAATTAAATTAAAAAATGATTTCAGAGTTAAATAATTGATATACCGTTATAAAACAGTTTATATAATTATTTTATTCATGATATTGGACATATGATGAAATTTCAATTTTACGAAATTGAAATATGTATATTTTGTTAATATTATTCAAAAACGATTATTGAGTCTCTTGACTACCATAAATTTCTCTTCTCTTTAGTAAAAGAGAAATTATCAATTTATAATTAACATCTATATTTTGAGAATGAAAATTTATTTTTTTTTGAAAATTTTAGAACATAAAATAATGCCTTATCATATAGGTTTTGAAATCAACTACAAATAGGCATTTATAGAATTTTTTACTAAGAAATATAGCTAATGATACACAAATATATATATATAAAAATGCTTACGTTACATACAATATTTCTAATTCTGCAAATTAATATTGCTTTTTAAAGAAATATGAATTATTAGTTACTTAAAGATGAATGTTAATAATTGTTGCCAACCAAATAAATATACTTTAACTATAATAATAATGATAATTTACCAATAGTGGAGGAAATGAATTGCACATGGGCCGCATAAATATTGTAACTCTGAATTTTAAGCTCATAAATACAGGGAAACCTACCTACGGTATTTTTGTGCAAGTTAAATTGTTTAAAAATTTGAAACTTATATCCTGTGTCGCTGATAACTATACTGTATGTTTTATGTAGTCAATTAAACAATAATTCAGCATAGGTAACGTTAAAACCAAAACAGGGGGCGAAGGGATCAAGTAAAACCACATTGATAGCATTAAGAGGAAATTTTATGGCCCATGTTTTTTATAACTTTTTATACTATGTATTATTTTTTATTCTAGTTGGATCTATCATGCTTTATAAAGAGTACTGAAGGCTCAGTCGACAGAGAAAAAGAAGATATTATTTATACAATGTAAAATTATATGAATACTAATAACATTTCTAATTTTATGTAGATATGATTCCTCAAATTTTGACGATAATAATATTGTTGCAAACGAGAATACTATTAGCATTGATTGGTTATGCTATACAAAATATAGTATTAAATCGTAATTATACTAAATATACTTGGTCAACAAAATGAATATTTTCTTAAGTACATTAGGGTGATGTATTTAAAAAATTTTCTAAATCAAATAATAATAATTAAGTATAAGAAAATATTTTTATGATAATATTTACTTACAATGTTATGGTTATTACATATTGAAAAATTTAATTTTCTTTACTTACAAGGTTAAATTTTACGTGTAGATTGTTGGGCTGTGAACGTAAAGTTGGTCAGACTTACTTCATTAAACGCTGTAAGCACCGCAGCAGAGTATTTTAGCATAGCCTAAACGACATCAGACAACAGCTCCGACTTATTATTCTTTATTATTCTATGGTAGTGAAGGAGTTTAACCACTAAATATAGAAATCCTCTTTTTTGAGCTGATAAGATCCCTACACTATCCATCTATTTGACGTTGTTTCAATATCTGGGGAATATCTCAAGGGAGGCAGGAATTTACTACCTTTTTCTGGTGCAACATCACTCGATTCCATCCTTCTCCCCACTATAAGCATGTAATATAATTTTTTATGAAAATACGCGATACACTAGTATTTCTACTAACTTCGAATTAAAGGATACAATCATAAAAAATGGGCGGCATTATGACTTAAACCCCTGATCTCGAGGTCAGCGAGCTACGCCTATACCACTAAGTTATCTCTCCGCTCTTATTGAAAAATCTAAGCTAATTATTTTAGTCCTATAAAATGTATTAAATGTTTAATGTTTGGGCATAAAATACGATACTTTGATATGTTTCAGCTATCTTTATTTATTAATAATTAAATATGACTTATATACAAAATTGATGTAATCTAATAATAATAATAATAATATTTGAAATAATATTATTTCTCTAATCCAAGAGTGAAAATTGGACCGATGGTGAATTTTTGCAAGTCTTTGCGCGCACACAAAGCGATGAATACTCATACTTTATCTCCACAAAGTCTACTCGAACAAATGTCAGGGATGTGACACATTTCATGATCAAGCGTAATTTTTGGTTTTCAAGTAATCGTTACCAAAACCAAATTTTTGGATCATGCTCGAAATAATTTGACCGAAATGAAATACACAAAAAAACATTTCGGATTTTGTTACTTTTTTAAAAGCAAAAAACGCAGGCACTTCTAAGTCGATAATAATGCATTTAGTACATTATAAACGACATTCTGTAAATATGATATCGAATATCTTCAAATAACCATCTTCCTTTTTTCTTTTTAAGAAAATATATACAACTGTGAATATTCTTGAGGATATTTTGTCATGAAAATGTGTGTAATTGTAAAAATTAAATAAGTAAACTTAAAAAAATGTTGTCAAGATTACAATTTTCTAAGTTTATAAGATGACATAAATTTATACTGTTTGTAAAAACAATATTTCTATCATTTAATTGAATTCCGGAGTCATACAGACATAATGGTTCGTTGCAAAGTTTGTTAATGTTAAGTTCTTGAAAATTCATCTTATTATCAATCATAATTATTAAAAAGATGTCTCAAATTTATTATATTTCTGTAAATTTGATTTTTATTAAGAATAGGGAGCTCACGAATATTTGTTTTGCTTGTCACAACAGAATCAACTTGATTCGTATTATCATCGTATTATCATCGTATTATAGAAGGTGTTTTCAGCCAAATATGTGATTTTATTATAAATTTTTTTTGAAATGTCATTTTTAGAGAGGACATGATTACGATAGCTTTTTGCCTCAATATTTTTGATTTTATGAATTGAGATCGTTAATATGGTAGTGCATTGTTTTATTTGACATCTCCATGTTTGCAAACCCTCCCCTAAATGGCGCTTTATGAAAAATTAGTTCTTATAGAACACTATTTATTTGTTTATTTTATTAGGAGAACTTTAAAATCAGTATCCATTATGTGTGAGATGCGCGCGCTCATGAATGAATGTTCTAAGTACTATTTCTAATAATAATAATAATATATCTAATAATAATAATATTTCTTTCTAATATTAATATTCAAAGTTTTGTTTTAATGAGTGTAATTATGGTCGCTAAAAATCTCTGCATACAAAGTATAACAAAGTTTATTTTTCACGCATGCGAAAAAAAATACTCAGATTTTATTGCAGCGCGCAAATTTTTAGTATCAAAATTACATTGGAATCACACATCTGCTACATGATTCTCATTTTTTCGGATAATAAATCTAAAGAACAAATTTCTATATATTTAATGCATTATTTATTAATTAACCTACAATAATTCTTTTAAAAATTTAGTTAGTAAAATATCTAAGACACTCACTCTTATTACAATAAAATTCATATTCAACAAAAAAAATATGATAAAATATGTTATATTTTATAATATTCTTGAAAAGCATATATTTATCTACATTCATTATTTCAATAGTCCTAGATGATAATTTGTAAATGATTAAGCCACAGGTCATCTTCATACTTTTCTTCAAGATCAGTTAAAGCTTTTGTGAGTATTGCTGTTGGCGCCTTTTCTTTAAGATAAATTCATGATGCAATAAAAATTATGTTATATGCCTCCTTTAAGTGTTCATTGCTTTACTATTTTAACTTGTAGCCTAATCGCCCAAGAATATTTAGTTTATTTACAAAGTCAAAGTTGGTGACTCTGAGCTTAATAATTTAAATTATAAAAATTTACTTTAGTAAACAACTTAGGCATGGAAATAGAGTTACTTTATCATTATTATAACTAGCAGATTTGTTTTTAATATTTTGTGATAATTTAGTTAGTTAAAAATTTACTGAAAAATTAATTATTTTTTTTTAAATATCTATTACGCCAATATAACATTTATTTGCTATACTGCTTCTTTAATGCTTTATTACTTTATTACTTTAGTGCATCAGCATCTATCATTCCCCCTAGCTATCTAGCTTACAACCATTCCTTAAATTTTTTATCTGTATTCATTTATCAAATAATTGCATAAAATATTTAAAAAAGTTTCATGCTTACTGACTTATTAAATTCAATCACTAATTATATAATTACATATATATATATATATTATAGTTCAAAAATACTAACTAAATATAAAGTAAATTTTTATGACACAATATTTTTCAATTCGTTTAGAATTATAAAAATGGATAGATGAGGTAAAATTTCTTATAGCTTAACTTGAATTTATTCTCGAATATTACTTGCCAATTCATTAAAATTTGAATAATAATAATATAATGAATCATATCGAGAAAATGAGTTAAATGCAAATAAAATGAATAGACATTTTGTTATTTAAATTAAATATATATATAAACAACGATCATTATTTTAAAATTTATTTAGTTCATGACACCAAATTTAGACATTCATTATGGAATAATATATTTCTGCTTATATTATATAAATTGTATAATAACCTTCCTAAAAATGGAAATAATACTACATTAATTAAAGTATACCTACATTAATAGTCTACTTAGTTCTCAGTATACACCAATGCAACATCAAAATAATCATTATATATATATATTGAATAATCTTAATTATAAGATATTAATTAAAAGACAATTTAGAGATCGTCTATGATTTTTTTCACTAAAAATAATTTTGTCTTTCTCTAAAAACACCTTTTATATTAAAATAATACTTGATAATATTCTATAATGCTGTTCTATATAAATTTGATATATTTGAGAATATTATTTTTTTAGCATTATTACCAATGAGTAATTTACAAATTACATGAATCTTTCTATGATTAAAGTCATAGAAAGATTCATAAAATATTTATTTTTTAGCCTATTTTTTTTACCTTATATTATACTTTGCAACAAAACAAGTAATAATTACTACTATATATACAATTATATGACTTTAAAATGAAGACGCTATATCTAATCATAATAATAATTAATTATAAATCGGGTATGAGCACAAAATATTCTTAATTATAAAAATTAAAAAATTATTTTTAGTCTCCTTAATTATAAGTGGTAAAGAATATAATAAAGTCTCTCTTAATTTAAGAAATAATTTATTTAAAAAAAAATACTTTCTTTCATAACGTAATTTAATACTATAATAATATTGATAAATAGAAGGATAACATAATTTAGTAACCTTTATAATTTTTTTTATTACTTAAATTATAACTCATTGACTTTTTTAAAATAATAATTTATAAAATTAATTATATGCGCGATTCGACAATTTTTTAATTACCCCCATAGACAAAAATGCTGATTCACTTTGATTATTATTGATATCAAAAATATGATTTTTATATATACATAATCTATAAAATTGATTTTTATATTATATTTTCTATCATTGTAAAAGTTATAATTCTTAATTTTTAAAATTAAAAATAATTATAACCTATGCTGGGTATTTTAAAAATTTATGTTATACTAGGAATCATTTCCTTAAAGCTGCGATAAAAAAGACATCGCAAAAATTATCTTTTAGAGATCTCAAGTTATTTTTATATAAAATAAATTATTCATTTGCTGAATAAAAATTTTTAATAAAAAAAATTATTTTATACTGCAAAGATCTAGCATAATAGAATATTACTGCATTGAAATATTCATATCAATATTTTTTTAAGAGTCATTATTTTACATAAAATAATATTAAAGACCTCAAATAATTAGTGTATAAAATAAGATACTGCATTGGTTGAAATATTCACAAGGACGCGTTTTTGATCATAATTTTTTCATATCATTTTATGTATAATATCAATATCATCAATACCAATATCTTCACAATTTAATTTAAAAATTTCTTCACTATTTATATTGTTGCCATTATCGTCGTGTTTTAACATATAACTTATTTATTATGATTGCAGTGAACTTTTATAAGGGTAAAAATACAACTGTTTACATGCAAACATTTATCCCTCAAATTTTTTTTTATTATTATTTCTTATTAAATTTAGAAATTAAAAAATAATCACCTATAAATTATTCCACACATTATGGAGATTTAAATATTCATTTCATATCAACATGGATTTCACATGTTGATATTTTTTTGATTTAAATTCATTTAGAAGTTTGTTGAAAGTACAATACAAAAAATATTTTTTAAGGTGGAAAATTGTGATAGATCCATAGACTAATTTGATTTAATAGTACGTTATTTAATATATACTTGTGTAAAATTTACATACAGTGAAAGTTGATATCTATATTATTCTTCTAAAATTTATCTTTTTGATAAATTAAAATATCAAAATTATAAAAAGAATATAGAATGGGATTGCTTCCATATTATTATGGTTTTGAGTTATTACTACATACCCTTTTTTAAGTTAACTTATAATTATTATCTCAATTGTTCTTAATATAACGTATTATTTTTAATGAATTATAATAATTTTTAATCTAATAGCTAATAGCTAATATTAAGATACGGAACTATCTTAATTATACTTTAAGACAATGCACTTACTACTTGAGAGTGTTGAAGAGTGGCAGACTTTACTCTATGTGATGAACTTTTTTTTAAATTAAATATTATCTTTTATTTTTGTGGTATATTTAAAAGATTTTAGTGGTTTCAGTTTTGTTTGAATGTAGCTCAATGAGTTTTATTAATAGGACTGTCAATTAAATTATTATTATTTTTTTAGCAAATATAAAAAAATTATTTTTAAACTTATCACCCAATGTAGCATTCAGTATACGATATGCATTCTGAATTATGTAATATAATAGAAAGATGTCGGAATCAAAGATGATCATAGTTGGTCCACAAGTTTCTAATACAATGATTAATCATCGTGTCTCTGTATAATACACATTCTTTAATAAATTAATTAAATTTTTAATTAGGTTGAGAATTACGGACCTTCAGATATTGGGAGTATTAGTTTGACATACTACAAAAACGATTCCAAAGATTTCAAAAAATACATGGAAATTACTTCTATTAGTGTAAAAAAGTTAAACTCTTGTAAATAATTTTCTTTTTTTAGTGTATGAATATTAGCTACTATCAAAACAACACTTCGATCAAAAATTGTTCGTCAACAGACTGTAAAAATGATTCTGAATATTTTAGTTGTCACTTTAAAAATGTGAAAAAATTTGAAGAAGTAGAATTTGATGTCACTATGCATATACTCAAATCATCGGCCGCAGAATTCGCGGAAAAAGTTTATTTGTTTGATTATATTATATATTAAAATTTTTCAAAGAATGACACATTTAACAAGGTTGTTAATATCACTACTCGTGTTGTTGCAGATATTCCTAATTGTAATGCAACTGGACGTGAAAATAAGGTAATTTATTAAGTATAATCTCACAATTACAAAAGTGTGACTCTTAGATAAATCTTATACTCGAAGGAATCACCAAAGAGAAGCCGAAAATATGGATTATTATTGTTGCAGTGGTTATTGCTCTAGTTATTGTTGCTGCTATAATTATAGGACTCTACTTTGTAATCAATACACCTTGACTAAATTATTTTATTTTTTATTTTAGTGTGGAGTATTTAAAAAACCTGATCAGAGTGCTTAAAGGTCAAATATCATGCTTTTCCTCGGATTTATCTACCTACATCACTATAATATTAAAACATGTTTCTCGTCTCATTATTTACTTAAGTTCTAATTATAACATGCTTATATTTATAAAATCCATGAAATTTTAAAAATTTATGAATTCTAGTATAATTAGTATTGGATCCGATTGTCAACGAACTAAGATAAAAAAGTTAGTTGTAACAAAATCCAACTAACTTATTAAGTTAAGTTAAATTTTCACACAATTGATAATTAACAGATTTTTCTTTCAAGATATATAATGTACATCTTGAACATTGAATAGTAAGATTTAATAAATAATACTTAAGTTTGATGTTTGTGTTTAACTGAGATTACATCCTAAGAAGAAGGATCTAAAGTGTTTTTAGTATATCCAGTTCATTAAATTTAATTCTTATAAATTTTATTATCTATTCTTTTTTAATTTAATTAATAAAAATTAAGTATACTTATAATTTATATAAGAGGATCTTTAGTAGGATAATCCATATTGTGAATTCGCAATAAAATATATATTCAATCCTAGACTCGTGCTATAGTAAAATACTCTATAAATTAAAATAAAGAATTTATTTATAAGCTGTCTGTGTTTATTTGTTATAGAAAATAATTGTCTATATATTTTTATAAATCTATAAATTAAACTTTATTTATTTAACACATTAAATTATATGTTTAACTAAAATAATGACAAAAATCCTTTTAAAAAGTTTTATAGACATTAAAAATATTATTATGGTAATATTGAATTATATTTTTTATACAGGTATAAGAAACGCCATTTACTTACTCATACTATCATATTTAGTGTGAAATATATATATCAAAGCCCACAATTTATAAGCTAACAGACGTCTAAGTAAAATCAACTAGTGTTCATCATAAGCTTGTTAAATGATTATTAGAGTCTAAATATGAGCCCTTTGTTTATCTCTTTATCATAATTTTACTAAAATACTATGGTAATTTCATATTTCTATAAAAAAATTTTACATAATGCGGTAATTTGATAAAAGTTTATATGACGTTGAAATTGAGTGCTGATACGCCAATTATGACATATCAATTTATATTATTGTTGAGGTGATTCTTACGGAACGGTACTCCGAGAAATGGAAAGGGTATTGCCTGTTGTTCACCTAATGGAGGATGTGTAATGGATCAAAGTGTCATACTATACTAATAAGTTGGAAAATGTTGGCGTCTGTAAATTAAGATAATTTAGTCTGCTAAATGATCAATAAATAACCTCTGACGTACCCTTACAGCCCAGTAACCAAGCCATGGAGTTTTTTGTTGTAAATGCAGTTTTCTTTTCGATCAATCTCATCGTAGTAAATTTTGAAGAAAAATTTTAATGAAATCTGCACAAAATTCATAGAATAACAAAAATTCAATAAGAATTGATACAAGTAACCAGAATGACCAATCTGATTACATAAAATGTTATACAAACACAGAATAATACACCTACTATTAGTAGAAATGTAAGATTTTAGATTTCATTTGAATTTCGAGAAAGAATTTTGAATATAATTTTAAAAAAAGATATAGTAGAATATATATATCAAATTAATTGTGTTTTTTAAGAACAACTTTTATAACAACTGCAAATAAATTCCTTAAATTAATTTGCCATAGAAGCAGGTAAAAGTGGAGGCGATCGTAGAGCAAAGCTTCTATAAAATCAAAAAGAACAAATTGTTCAGTAGGTGAACGAAAATTTCTCATGTACACTAAATGAACTCTAAGAATTAGTTAAAGAAAATATTATAATTTTCTGATCAATAGATGCTTGAAAAATAATATGCACACTTAAAAAAGTCTGTACATTATTACAGGAAATAGAAATAGTCAATCAACTATTCAAAAAACGTATGACTATGTAATATTATATCGAGAGATAGACTTTCCTATCAGAAAATTTTGTTTTTTCTAAAGAAGATAATTTATAAGTCGTGAGCAAAAAAAAGTTCCTGAATTTTTATTAGAGCAACAACTAATGTAACATATGCTCAAAGCAGGAATATATAAATTGATACAGCTTAAGGCTAAAAACGAGCTTACGTATCATAAGATACATAATGAGGCCGTCAACAGTGAATTATAATATAAGAGCGAACAGATGGCTTAGCTCGCTGACTCCGAGGTCATTACTTAGAATTCTGGTGCTGCCAACTGTATCCGGTCTATTGTATCCCTTAATCTAGAATTTAGTAGAAACACTATGGTAATTGCATGTTTCTATAAAAAATTATAGTGCATGCTGATAGTGAGAGGAAGGCGAAAATGAGTGCTAATATGATGCACTGATAGTAAATTACCGCCTCTACGAGATGATTTCTATAGATCCAGTGTCCAATAGATGAATAGGGAAGGGGTCGTGGTTGCCATAAAACAAGAATGTATTTTTATAGTGTTAAACGCCGATACTACCACATAATAATAAAGAATAATAAGTCAGAGCGGGTGTGTGGTTAAATTATGATCGAAAAAAGTCCGCTGTAGTGCCTAAAGCGTGTAATGAAGCCAATCTGATAAACTTGAACTTCACAACCCACTAAGCTACGCCGGGGGTTTAACCTCGTAACTAAAAAAAATCTATTTCTTACGCTGTAAAACTATGTCATATATTGTTCCAGAATACCTAAAACTGGCAAGAATACAATACAATAAAATAGCTAAAAAAGATCAAAATTAAATACGACTCATAACAACATCATCACAAGTTGGGTTACCGGAGATCTGATAATAATGTTAAATAACGTTTTGCATAAAGCTCATATAGAACTAGGAATTGATGCCTGTAACATTGCTATTGAAGATTGATAGATGCATAAGGGCGTTTCACTAAATGCTAAAAACGAAAAGTAACTGTACGAGAAAGGAGAAATAGCCATACAACTATAGCTTCTCGTCTATCTATCGCGAAAGAGTTTAATCGTAAAAATCTTTAATTAAAAGAAAGTCGCTTTATTTTTATAGATGGATTTTTCGCCGAGCGCCATGCAAGAACGCATAATGGTGGTAGTTCTGCATATATAAATAATATATTATTATAGTTGCAAAGAAAAGCCGTAAAATTTCTATTATAGCATCAATGAATAAATATGGAATATTTGATTATATTAAACGGTAATTTTATAGAATTAAGTATTAAAAATCAAATTTTCAACATTTTTTTTTCACGCAAGAATTCATCGCTTAAACGTGTTTCAAGAAATCCTTAGTAATGAAAATATTAATCTGACGTATTTACCTCCTTTCAATTAAACAATTTCTACATCCAACTGAAAGTGTTTTTATAAAGTGGAAAAATTATGTTATTAGAAAAGAATCAAAAAATGGAACGGTGTTAAATATTTTAATTAAAAACGAATTTACATCAAAAACATTATATGATTGTGAACATTTGATAGGAAATTGACATATGTTTCAATCTCGTTAATTTTGAATTATCGAATAAAAAAATATTTACTTTCTGAGTTGGTTAAATCAATACGAAAATTTAGTCCTATTAGGAAATAATCTAATATCAGCTTATATTTTTTTAATTTACTTTTATTATTAGTAAAAAATAACTTTATCTAGCTTATAAAACATAATTTAGATACATATATAGATTAGATGTATATATAACTAAAAATTAATATTTACAAATTTCGAACCACGTGACGCTATTGAACCTCACGCCATAAAATAATATTTACCAAGTAAAAAAGTCGGATTTTGCTAAATCTATGGTCATCACAGTAGAAAAGTTTTATATTTAATGGATTTTCCTACAATACATTTTCTACGTAATTACTAATACTGCGTTTATGATAAAAAATATATGTGCCTAGAAGCATGCTAATGATCGTTGAATTGAGAGTTAACTTCACAGCTAATGTTGTTTGAAAATTGTGCGCACGTCAATTAATTAGGGACGAAATAGTTAGTGGCAAAATAATTTCTTAATATAAATAATATTAATATAGCCTTAAAAGTTAATTTTCATTGACAGTTTTATTACCATTAAACATTGTTGTGCATTTAAAATTTTCTATTTTTAATTAAGTATTTCGCTTTTTATAAAGTGTAATTAGATCTTCGAAAGGATTTACTTTTTGTATTATTAACAGATTTATTTCGGATTTGTTCGTTTGACTACTTTTAATCCAAGAATTCACTTTAAGTGTTGTAGAATTATTATTTTTTAAACATAATTATATATTAATGATAATATTATTTTCATATACATTTATAAAAAATTCAAGTGCGAGTGTAAAGGAGTTTATGTAGTTCATATAGTAATACTGTATGTCCTCATATCATGTAATTAATATAATAATTGATGAGAATACTATTAAAATCATTTATATACATATATAAAATAAAAATTTTATATATGTGTGATTGCAACATTAATAGAAATAATCATATTATAAATTATATTTTTTATTGGTACGTAGGCAATTATTTGTTTGTCAAAATAATACATAAATGCAATCATATGTTAAATATTTAAAATTGATGAATAGTTTAGATTAGATAAACGATCAAAATGATTTTATAAAACGACATTATTAGATACAATCTCGCAGGTGTAATTTGAATAACTTTAGTTTCTATGATACAGTGTGTCTTAAATGAATAACATTAATAAAATGGCTCGAAAGAATTCGGCATCATACAACGCCGAGACGAGAATTTCACCTATATTTCCTCATTTATTGAAAATATCATTTAAAATTACCTTTTTTTATTAATTAAGGATAAAAAGTTTGAACCATATGAGTACTATTATAAAAATTCTTGTCATATATTTATAAGGAGCAACAAAAAACATTATAAGTAACTATTTACACTCTGAAAGTAATATAAATGCATATATTAACTAAATTTATTTTTGTTTTGGCATAAAAGTATTAAAAATAAATCTAAATGACTAATGTTATGAATAGTAATGGAAGTATTGCACGTGAGATGGATGCGCGGACATTGTTATTATTATTGGTGTTACTCTGACTACCGTTGTTGTTTATACCTACTTGTATTCTTAGCATACGCCATACTTCACAATGGTGATAGGGGCTTATTATATACCCACAAAGCTTGTCGTAAGAACTGATAATTACAAATTGGACATACTTCGTGTTATAAATTATGCAAAACCATGAAATATAACACCAAGGAGTTGTTGAATCTACTTGTCATGTCACTGGATGATACTCTACTGAATTTTTATTCGTCTCTGGCACCAAAAACTCGCAACAACTACTTTAGCCTTCGGACCGCTATGAATGAATATGTTGGCAAGCGTGAAATGAGGAGGAAGGAATACTGTGGAGTTTTGGATAATTGTTACAATGATATTTCGGAGAATCACATTTATGTTGATGTTTTGGTATTTGGTCAATGTACAAAAGCCCTGCTTGATACTGGCTCATCTATTTCTATCATCCAAGAAAACCTGGTTCCTCGTAAGCTGTTACAACCATATCATAAAAACGTCCACATGGCAGACAATTCTCTGGTAAAAACTATTGGCATGGTGAAAACCAAAATCGAGATTCACAGTGAAGTTATAAATCAAAGTTTCGTTGTACTAGCTCAGTTAAGCGGCGAGGTAATTCTTGGTAGAGACTTTATGCATAAGAATAAAGTAGTCATATCCTTTGAAAATAATCGACTATCTATAAATCAATCCTCTTCTTATTCTGGGAATAGAAGCTGCATTGCTGCTACTATGGATACTGTAGACCAAAATTTGTCATGTATGGAAGATATTTTGTGTAAATATGATGAATGTTTTGCTAAACATAATTATGACCTCGGCAGAATTAAATGTGAAAACGTGGTGATACGTTGCGAAGCTGAACCAATTAAACAGGTTACAAGGCGCTTGCCTGAGAAAATGAAGTCATACGTGAAAAATGAACTGGAACAAATGTTAAAAAATGGCATAATAAGCAAATCAAACACCCCTTGGGCAAGTCCATTGGTCATCGTGAATAAAAAGGATAATACAATGAGAATATGTGTTGATTATGTTAAATTAAACAAAAACACGAAGAAAAACGCTTATCCTATTCCAAATATTTCGGATACTCTGGATCAATTAAGTGGTGCCTCATACTTTTCAACACTGGACCTGAAATCTGGTTATTGGCAGATTCTTTTGAAGAACGAAGATAGGGAGAAAACTGCTTTCTGTACACCTTTTGGTCTTTACCATTTCAATGTACTCCCTTTTGGCCTTACAAATGCACCTGCTATTTTTCAACAGACTGTTCAGAATATTTTTAGTGATATGATTGGTTCTGACTGCCTTATATACATGGACGACATCATTGTGTTTGCCAAAACGGAGAAAGATCATCACGTCAAACTGCAGAGAGTCCTTAAAAGAATCATGAAACACGGATTAAAACTTAACAGATCAAAATGTATTTTCATGAAGAGGTCTATTTCATTCCTAGGATACATCATTTCGGAGGACGGAATACAAACGGATCCTGATAAAATAAAAAAAATCACTGAATACCCAACTCCTTCAAACTTAAAAGAACTCCGTACATTCTTGGGCCTGGCAAATTATTACAGGAATTATATCCAGCAATTCGCCAAAATAACAATTCCGTTGACCAAACTGACCCATAAAAATACTGATTTTCTTTGGAATGATGAGTGCAAGAACTCTTTTAACAAAATAAAGTCGTTGCTTTGTTCACCACCAATTCTATCATTACCGAACTTTGAGGAACAATTCGAATTGGCAACAGATGCATCTGACAAAGCAATTGGGGCTGTCTTGAGCCAACGAATAAGGGGTAAAGAGCGAGTTATTTGTTATGGTAGTAGACAACTCAATGATGCCGAAGTCAATTATTCTGTGATAGAGAAAGAATGTCTAGCCATTGTTTGGGCAGTTAAACTGTATCGACATTATTTGTATGGTGGTATGTTTACAATCTTCACTGACCATAATCCTTTGACGCATATAAATTCGATCAAAGATTCCCATGGTAGATTGGCCAGATGGAAGTTGTTTTTACAAGAATATAATTTTAATGTGATATACAGGCCAAATGTGCGAAATTGCAACGCAGATGCTCTGTCAAGAATCAATCCAACCGTGCAAATAAACTGTATTTCCAATAAGACAACTTTGCTGAGTGAATTCACGAAAGAGGACCTAATTGAATCGTACAAAAGTGATGATAAACTCCAAAAGTTACTTGATGAATTGAAACGCACAAAATCCGCGACAAAGGAAACAAAAAAAGGGAAATTTTACGTCACAGATGGAATTATCTATCGGACTTGCAGAACACCCTTGGGTCCAATTCAGCAGCTATACCTCCCAAAGAATATGAGAAAAAGGGTATTAACAAGAGCCCACAATGACTGTGGCCATTTCGGCTATTTTAAGACGTTTGATATGATAAGAAAACGATTCTACTGGCCCGGTTATCAAATTAACATCATGGACTACGTGAAGAAATGTGACTTGTGCGAAAGATTCCGGTGTTCTCACCCCAAAGGTCAATTATTACATTTTAAAGCATATAGACCCTTCCAAATATTACAATGGGATATGGTTGGACCGTTGAAGGAGACAAAACGTGGCAATCGTTATATCTTGGTCGTGTATGATTTGTTCTCTAAGTGGGTTGAAGCATTCCCCTTGGCGTCCACCGACAGCAAAACAATAGCAAAGATACTGGTCGATGACGTGATATGTCGTTTCGGTATACCCGAACAAATACACTCGGACAATGGAGCAAATTTCGTTTCTGAAACTATTCGATTGGTGTGCGATACGTTTGGAATAACTCGAACTAACACCACACCGTACCACCCCCAAGGAAATGGGGGTGTCGAGAGAATGAATGGCACTCTAAAGAAGATGCTAACTAAGGAAAGTTATGGAAAAGAAGATTGGGACAATTCACTACCGAAAATTCTGTTCTATTACAGGTGTGCAACGCACTCGTCGACCAACTATTCACCTTTTAAACTGATGTTTGGGCGCTCCCCGGCAACTCATCTGGATAATTTGATTAGAACAAAAAATCCATGTCCTGAAAGATCAATCCACAATTATGACAGTTATGTGAATTCTACAAATAATGATATGAAGCATTGTTTTAAGAAAGCAAGAGATTTTATTGAACTCTCAAATAATAACCAGGATAAATTTCATCGTCAATCGAAGAGAGTTGTATATGTTAATGGCCAGTTGGTATGGCTAAGGAAGTACCCTAGAAATGATAAGTTTTCCCCTGTGTGGGACGGCCCTTTCCAAGTTATTGATAGAACAAGCCCTGTTAACTATAGAATCGAAGACATCAACGGAAGATCTATTACTGCTCACTATAATAGAATAAAACCATTTTACTCCAAAAATTATAAACTAACAGATTTTAAATTGGCTGATAATTTAAAAACTATTGGTACCAATACAGCAATATCTTCATATTTACCAAACTCTGATTATCGCGGCCTAGAAGTGCAGGATAATCAAACTGAGCCCAATGAACCCGTCGTCAACAATGAATCTCTGGAAGATAATGTCAATGACAGTTATAGTCGTCCTGCAAGAGACAAAAAAACGCCTGCCTATTTAAACGACTATTTGGTGGGGGATAAATGTTATGAATAGTAATGGAAGTATTGCACGTGAGATGGATGCGCGGACATTGTTATTATTATTGGTGTTACTCTGACTACCGTTGTTGTTAATACCTACTTGTATTCTTAGCATACGCCATACTTCACAACTAAAATAACAAAGTCTTATATTTCAAAATATATTAAAGAATTGTAAGTTTAATATTGTTAATTCTTCATTAGTAACATCTATTTTTTTTAATTTGTAGAAAATGAATTTTATATTCTAAATACAAAAAAAATTTAAAAGAAACGTTTCACTTATAAAATTTTTAAAAGAAATATTCTGAGTAATAATTTAAGAAAATGGAAAATAAGATTAAAAATGAGCTGATATTTACCGGGTTTTGCATCCAAAGTCGAACTTGTTGACAATCAAAGCCGAACTTGTTGACAATCAAAGTCGAACATGTTGACGATCAAAGTCGAACATGTTGACAATCAAAGTCGAACAAACAAAATTTTATACGATTAGAACATTTTTTATTTTATAATATTATGATAATATATAATAAATAAAAATAAAATATTAAATAAAAACAAAATAATAAATATTTAAAATAATAAATAAGAACAATAAATAAATAAATAAAATAGTAAAATTAAACACATTATTCTCTTCCGATGTCTTCAAGTGAAGAGCATCTAACGAAAAATGATATTGCATGTTGAAAATAATTTTTTAAGTGTCTTTCCAGCACAATATTTGCGCCACCCTTCATCCTTCGTTAGATTCTAATGCTTCAAAACATATGCAGAAATTAATGTGTTATTTTATTATTTTACAGGTTTATTATTTTCTTTTTATTTATTATATATTAGCATTATATTATAAAAATAAAAATAGTTCTATTCGTATAAAATTTTTTTTGTTCGACTTTGATTGTCAACATGTTCGGCTTTGATTGTCAACAAGTTCGGCTTTGATTGTCAATAAGTTCGGCTTTGATTGTCAACAAGTTCGACTTTGGATGCAAAACCCGGTAATTAGGGTGTACGGCAAATTAATTTATATATATATATATAAATCAATATATATGAAAAAATATTCCTTAATTAATAAATTATTATTATACTTTTGAGTTAATTTGAGATATAACATATTTTTTTAAAACTATACACATTTAATCCTTGCAGAGGATGGATTAGATTATAATTAAAATAGTTAGCTCATTTTAAAATTTTTCTTCCTAACTTATCATATAGAATAAGAAACGCTGACAATCTTTTCTATGGGCTCAATAAATAAAGATTAGTCATATAAAACCATATTATGAAGTATTAACATTTAAAAATATGATCAGATTTCAAAAATAATTGATTCTAGCATTATCCCTAATATGAATTGGTCTTCAAAGTATTCACGCATTAATTATATTGAATATACTTCAAAATTTAAGAAATTAGCACAAACTACTACAATTATCAATAAATTTAGAATTAACTATTTATTTATTCATTGAGACTAAAATACAAATATTACAGCCTTTCTTGCAGCTACAATATTGAGTACACATACGTCTTATTGTGAATGAAATTCGCAGGGCCTTGAAATAACACTAACTCATATAAATCTAAACAAGTATCGAATTCATTATATAAATTTTAATAATTTTATGTATGTAAGTATATAACAGTTATAAATGTGTGATGGTTACCAAATTTTACTACCGTCAATCAATTTTTCAAGAAAAATGATATCCCTCCATTCAGCCATTAACTGCTGTAATGCGGAAATTAAATTCCCAGAACTATTTGTGAAAGTACAATCAAATTTGTTAACAAAATATTTGTTAGCTCATGCTATGATCAAATTCTTGCCGTTTTTCTATCTTTATGGAAAAATTAATAGCTATTATGCTTTTCGTATGTCGTTGATAATTTGACAAAATACATTCGCGATGCTGACTTTAGAATAAGACTAGTCAGAATATAGCTACGTTAGATACTTATAAGAATACATAATAATCATTTCTCTTAAGAACATCTCAAAACATTCTAAGGTACTATAGATTAGACAAATTTTGAATTATAGGAATATTTATTCATTGGGAATAAATCTTTATTTTATTAACGTATAACTACTTTTATAAATTGAAGTATTGAATAGTGAATTTTATAAACTTGCAATGTAGGCGATATTAATTGTTAAAGTAATTTTTTGAAGTTAAAAATCTACATTATTTGTAGACTTTTTAAAAATAATTTACTTTATTATAGATAGTAATGCATCATACTCACTGCTTTTTCTAATAAACAATATAATAATAACTTGAAATAATATTTATTTTAATATTATCTTATATTGGGAAAATAATAACTTAGAGTGGTTATTGAATTTATTGGGATTCTTTAAATAGATCAATCTTAATCTGAATACATTTAAAAATTCAAATTATTATGAATGAAATTATATCAAAAGCATACTTTAGTATCTTATAATATATTATATGTATAAATATATCATTTCATTGAATTACCCTAAATATAATAATAATATATTTGAAAAAAATTAGTAAGATATCGCTTATATGATTGCGTAAAAGAGAGAAAAAATTTCCAAAATTTTTTTGAAAAATTTGTTATCAAAATAAACTTCGGTAATAGATTCGAATCTTAGAATATCCTATTATTTTCTATAAAGTAAAGTAAACTAAATAAATTGTTATTGTAACTGAATATCTAATATTAGCATAAGTCACTTATTTTTTAAATAGACCCAATGGCCAATTTATTAAAGATACCAATGATATATTTTTATCTTTCATTCAGTCTTTTTATAAAAATTACAATATTTATCTCTTGAGTAACTATTTTATTTTAAAATTGCTATTCGTTAACTAAATCAACTTAAAACTTGGCTGAAATCAAGGAACGTCCGTTATAATTAAATAAAGGCTTGATATACCGTGAATATAAATGATAGGTCTTCTCGCTATAGTACCATGGCTGTTTAAAAATATTTACTGATTTATTATTATTCCATAATAAGTATATTACTGTGATAAATGTTCTCATTATGTATTTCGCAATATTACATCATTGTTATTTAAATTCTCTCATTTTTAATTAAACTCCTTCTAGTTATAAATACTACTATGTTCATTAAAATATAATTTTGTAGCTTTATAAAGACAATAAACTATGAAAAGAGAACGTATCATTATATTATTGTGAATAAATAATATGTAGTTATCTTTAATTAAATAAATATCTGCTAGTTAGTAGAATCCTCTAGTGGATTTATTTTACGGGATTTGAATACTCCACCCTATATTTTAAAAGATTATACATTAGTATATAAATTTAAAATTGTTTTCGTACGAAATAAAGTCCAAGTATTAAACCAATAACTACTCCTATGGATACAAACACTGCAACCAATATCATCCAAAGTTTAGGTCCTTCATTCACGACACTTTCAAGAGTGAACATAGTCTATGTATTTATTTCGTATATTTTTAAAAGAAGTTTATTGATCTCACTTGTATTTTATGTGGTATTGTCACACAAGTGGATACTTCCAATGAAATTTCGTTTGAAATATTCACCGATTTTGATGCATTTCTCTATAAAACATATTTATAAAATAAAAAAGTAAATGTTAATTATATTTACAAAGTATTCAACTGAACCAGAGAATACTTTCATTGAAAGATCAAGTTTGATAGTTTTAAATTTATCCAGACGATCGTACGAACAATCGAAATACTCTGCATCATTTTTACAATCGGTCTGATCACAGTTTGCAGCTAAAGTTCCATTAACATAATACTTAATATCATCGCACTAACAAATTTTTTTATTTTAAAATAATTGTTTAAAAAATTTTTTATTTTATTTTAAAGAAGACTTTACACCATTATCTAGTATCTCCATAAATGTCTTCTGATTCTTATAGCTTGTCTTTTTATATCTCAGAAAAAAGTTACTCAACGCAGAAGGACCATAGTTAGTGACCTATTATATTAACGACATAAAAAGTATAATATTAATTTACAAATGTTTAGTTTTACAGATATTTCTTGTCTTATTATTGTATTTGATATTTGTGTTGCCACAACAAAAATTCTGGATTCTGACATTTTTCTTTAAATAAATTATGTTAAATATATCTCTCACAACATATAATAAAATTATTATTTTTATATGTTACGATTCAATAATATATTTAGAATGACATTCCCAATCGATCATAATGCTTTCATCTTTTATTGCAAGGGTATCGTCACCTTTTAAATGAGATTCATATCTACATTATACGTACTGTAATTTTAATAAACGTTCTATTTTTATAAATTACACTGAAAAAATTATATTTTTTTGATTATTAATTTCTATATCATTTTCAGCTAAAATAAAAAATTGAAGATTCATCTAAAATATGTTAATATTCAAATAATTAA
>NW_027255293.1:0-25305 GCF_042242105.1 Pempheris klunzingeri | reverse complement strand
TGTGTTAGACGAAATAAAAATGTTGAAAAGTTAAAAACCAAACTAAATCATTGAAATATGAATTACATTTGAATATGGTAAATGAAATGTATTATTAATATTAGAAATATGCCGTTATAAATAATAATAATTTTGAATATGAATCTAAGCAATCGTATTCATGATAGCTGAATTTAAAAAATTAATATCTTATTCCGCAGGTGTCTATAAGCCGACTAAATTATATCTTTAAAACAAGATATTACATCAAGATTAAATTTACATAGTGTAATTCCGTTTGCTTTTTTTGGAAGACTTTTACAATGTCTAGGTCTAGATTCTAGAAGCTACATGTTTAGTTTAAAGTAGACGAGACATGTAATTTTTCCAAAGATCTTTTCTTTTGTCATTGACAGCAGTATTATTATTACAAATTATAGAATCAACAGATGTTTACAAAATCTTAATTATTCCATTATTGTAAATATTAAATAAAATTCCTGAAATAAGGCTATATTTTAATTGATATGCAGTAACAAAAACAGAGAAACTTAATAATGAATAAAAACGTGTTATTTCAGAATAAAATGTGAGCCTATATATACCAATAAGTTATGAAATCTTATGTTTTATTGATCAAATATTAAAAAAAAAGTAATCTTAAAACCAACAGACTGGGACTTTATACATATTAAATCTATTTCATATGAAATAAGGTCTGATAAATAGGGGTCTTAATTGTATTATAACCTTTTATAAATATACACAAATATTTATAAAAAGGTGTTCTCGAAAAATTTTATAGATTTCTTTAGATATATTTACACGATAATGATAAAATTTCAACAGTTTAAAGTCAAAATCAATGAATGTAAATTTATATTAATTTGCATTATTTTGATAAATATCTAGCAAACGACTTCTGCCTTTTGGAGTGAGATTTTATGTACAGTATTTAAAGAAAACTTATAAAACTATTGAATTCAGCAATACAAAAATTAATTGACTGAACATATCATGTCAATGAATATATTTTAACAACTTGAAGTTTCATTATATATAAAACGGTAGTATAATGATTATAGAGCATACCAAAAATTATCTAATAAAATGATTTTTAAATATAATTTTTTTCATGTGGACTGGTAAAATTGTAAAATTGTAAAATTGCAAAATTGCAAAATTACTTCGGCATATAAATTTAAAATAACAATAATTATTTGATAGGACCAAAAGTGCTAAAATTTCATTATGCCATGAGTATGATAAATTTATCTATACCTTTAAGGGAAATAGACTGGAAATAATATGTATTAGCATTTTTATATTACTTTTTTTGTGCAAATGGAAAAAACACTAAGGATTTACAATTTACAGGGTTTATGTAGCACTTTAGTAGCATAGAGATCACTAAACGTCTAGTTTTCTGTCTATACAGAATACTATCTTGTTTCATAACTTAGGAGTATTACTTTCTGGTAGTCATTACTAAAAAAGGAAGGGTCTATGTAATTATTGTAGGCCACTTCAGAATAGTGATGTAGTTATTGTTCTTTTTATATATTATTATAATATACAGAGATTTTTCTAATAAATAAAATTCGAAAGAAATATTTAGTTATAAATGTATTAAATTTTTTTGGGACAAAGAACACTTTTTAAAGGGGGTGAAAATTTGAATATGAAATACGGATTATACCCGATGATTTAATTAAAAGTTTTATTTAGCGTTATAGAGTAACTTACCAGGTACGAAATTTTTTAAATTATTATTAATTCTATATATATGATATATATTAAAAGTACATATTTTTGTGCGTGTAAATTATGTTAATCATAACTATCTATTATGGGTAGTATTCTCCTTTCAGCATCACGTATCGTGAATCTATCATTAAATTTGTTGACATATTTTTAATAATAGTAGTATGGCATCTCTAAACAATTCTAAAATTCAGTTGTCAACCTTTTGAGGATATTTATGTGGTAGATTTAATACTTTTCATTTTTTTTCAATAGAGTTTAAAAATGTTATTTTTAAAATTTTTTTATATAATTTCATTATGTAATATAAATATATAGTCCTAGTTTATGTATAGCAAGTTTACAAATAATATCTTACTTTTAAAAAATAATGTCTCTGAAACATGAACGTCAACAGTAATAAATATTGTCATATAGTTTATTATTTGAATAATTCTTCAAAAAAATAATTATTAGAATTATGCGATGTCTTTTATAAAAGTATTAAGAGATTTATGGGTATTATTAACATAACCCAAAAAAATCATTTAATAAACATAGCTACTACGTAGCAATTGATGCATTAAAAATAATAACAATTTCTAAAGACAACAGAGTATGCATTTTTAACTTCACAACTATAAATATTAATTATTAAACTTTAATAATATTTTAATTTTGTTACTACCAGTTTAATGCATAAATATTAAAAATTCTGTAATATTCGAGAATCGGGAATCGAACGTGTGTGCGTTTTAGAATTCAGGTCTTTGAATATAGAAAATACCGGCCTATGTACTCGATATGCTTCAGGGCCTAAAAGCATTATAACAATGTGTATATATGTTAACCATGCAAATCGGAAAGGATTAACTTAATCCTCTGAATTGCTATACATCATTAACTTTTAGCGGAATCACGTGCGTTTTAGGCGTGGATATTAAATTACATAAATTATCTACTTACATTTATAAAATTGTGTTCATCTTCGCATTACATGGAATGAATATAAATAATACGCCAACATATAATACTAAATACAATAGTCTACTTATTATCAGCGTTAAGATAGAATATTTATTATTAAAAAAAATTCTTTTTTAAATTTCTTACTATTCGCGCCATCTTATACTATTATATATTGTCGGATTATCTGAAAAACCAAAAATTATAATAGTAAAGCAAATTTTTCTTAGAAGATAAATCTAACGTCCCACATTATTTATATATAAAAAGAATTTTAATAAAAATAGCATTATAATAATTAATAGTAAAATTACATAAAAGGGGGTGTATTTTAGTAATTTATTTGTTTATCAGAGCAATTGCATAATTGAGGAATATTTTATTATCTTGTTTATTGGATCTGACGAAAAATTATATCAGTAAAATTAGATTAAACCATATGATACTTTGTTTTTTAGAGAAAACTAGGATGATTATTTTGATAGTCTTGTAATTGAATTATCTAATACACAATATAACTTGCTATATTGATTTTGAGAAATGTACGGACACATCTCTTTTTAACTAAACTCTGAAAAAAGTGACATAGAATGCAATATTATTAATAATCAGATTTTTTACACGGTGTTAGCTACGTATTTACAATTTTGCTACTATTTGTTTATTTTTACTGAGACAAAAAGTTCTTTAAATAAAAATTAGAGTCATTTGAAACTACTACTGTTAACAAATTGGATTATTGGTATTTTGGTAATAAGTCCTTTAGTTTCCCATCTTGCGCACCTTGTCGTAACTATAGCCTAATTAAATAAGCCACTGATCTCTTAATTTGATCATTTATTTTATGCTATTAAATAGACATAGTGTTTTACAGCTCTGTGAAACCACAATTGGATCTATGGCCTTTAAGTTAAAATTATGATGTGAAATGCCCGATATTTCCAGAGTAGTCAAAAATTCAATGGTACAGTTGACTCTTTAACTAGTATCAGTGGCTTTGTCGAATGATCTATATAATAAATAATTATTTAATATTAATTTAGACATTTGACGAATTATATAATCTATAAATTTTATTTTTTAGAAAAAGAATGCAACTTATATTTTAACAACCACTGAAAAATCAAACTGTTCTTCTGAAGGTTCAAAATACCTTTTCTTTTGTTTTATTAGAGACTTTAGTATATAAAAGACTCTAATGATATCTCTTTGTTAAATTACATTCCGCCTACAACGATTTTTCAATATATTTTTGAGAAATACTTTAGCTTTTAAATAATTTTCTACAAAAATCTTAATGTATATTTTATGAAGCAACGTTATAACTTGTGCCCTAGCTAGATATGAAAAAATTATAATTGGACTAGTTTCGTTCTTCATGCAATAACTAGAAATATTTTCTAAAACCACTAGTTTAAACAATTATGAAACCATCAAATGGTTAAGTTTTTTATAAAATATTCCAAAGTAGTCGACAAATCTTTTCAAGACATACTTGTGTTGCATGGTGCACTGGCCTAAAATTTTCTTATTTCAACTCTTAACATTTAAGGTAAGCTACATCTTTTTTTATAATTCAAGTTTCTGTTGTATCATCGAACAACTTTAATAGTATCAAAAATGTATTCTACCCTGTCTTGCCATCAGGTGGTAATATTATCTCATTTGAAGACGAAGCAAGAGTCAAGACACGTTTTAAATAAAACTATGCCCTACCAGCAATAAATATATACATTGGAGTTTTCTTTTTCTGTCAGATGCATCAAATAATATTACTTTATTAAGTGAGTATTAGTTATTGATCTTTTTTTTTCCGCACGGAAATGAATACACAACTTTGATCATGAAACAATATTGTTTTATTTTTGTAAGTATAATTAACCAATTTTAAAATTTAGTGGCTGAGTTTCCATTGCATTTTTTTTGTGATTCGATTACACAGAGTCAAATCAAAATCCTGGAATCTATAGCTCTGCAATTTGTCTTCTCACATTACAACTGATTCACCTTTGATATAAAAAAATGTCGTAGTAAGACTGTATTATACCCTACATAGACTCTAAAAGTCTATGATTCTAACTAGTGACAACAATCTGTAGATGTAAAAGTTTTGAGTTTGATTTATAAGCTATAGAGACAAATTATACTACATGTATTTATTAATGTGGTAAAAAATCACGTATGTTAAAAAATTAATTTGTCACGATAGGATCTAATAATATATTTTTACACTATTACTAATATTATAACAAACCGTGCCTTACAAAAACCCTTCCATATGTTTAAGTATAATTGTTATATACAATTTAGAGATCATCAAAGAACCTAAGACTAAGAATTATACACATTAGCATACGTATATAGAAGCGCTCTTGTGTTTTAGATGCATCATATATATCCTTTTAAACAGCATAGCCAACGTGTTTTTACACTAACCCGTTTAGTGTTGTATCTCTCATTCTTATTCTCTATTTATTTTTCTTTCACGTATACTATAATACCGTTTCTTTTTTTTTAAATAGTTTTCTGCCATATAAATATTTTTAGATTCCAATTATCGTAATGTGTATTGAAATTTTTTTACATAAAGTAGAGATTTTACAGCGAAATAGATTTGATATCCATTATCTACAAGTAGAATAAAATGACGAAATTCCTTGTGATAATTGTGTAAATCGAAGTCAGAAATTCACCAAAACGGTACATTTCTACTGATACGCCATTCCATTCAATATTGTGAAACCATGAATATCTTTCTGTTGATTTAAAACTCTATGTCACAGATTCAAAACCTTGTTTATAATATTTGCGAAATTCTGATTTTGTTGATGAGGGGATGACTATTTTAACTAAAAGATGACAATAAGGAACAGTCAATTTATAATCGACATTAACATAAATGCTAACTTTATAATTTTACAGCACCTCAATTCATATAGTTTAGAGTGTTTTTGTACAAAGATCATCTATTCTGTTCAGTCTGGGATTGATGTAGATGTATTCCGTATGTCATTTTGTGCTTTTAACCATTTTTGCTTCAATTTTTATAATTGTGATTTTTTTATTTTATCAGTTGCTCTAAAGATATTAATATATCAATTTCGTAGGAACGTGAAACCTCCTTTAGCTAAGCACAAACATTTGTATGAGGTAGTCCTCTTTTGTCATTAAACCATATACATCAACTCATGCAGAGTTTACATTATTGTTAGAATGAGTTTTGAAAAAGAGTAAACCCATCCTTAAAAATGTATTGTTAAAGGAAAATAATAATTTATTTTTTCATAACCAGCAATATTATGAATTTAGATTCATAATAAAAGAAAATCTTTTTAGCACCATGTGGACGGGATTTCATATGACTCACTGAAAACTAGAAAATTATTACTTATCCATCATACAAATTGACTCATTATTTGAGTTAAAAACCTTTAAGTTTTTCTTCTCCTGTAAATTAGAATATACTGATCCATATATAATTGTAGGATAAAGTTATCTTTAAAAAGCTATTGTTAAATTGAGATAGATTATATTAATAAATATTTATCGAGTTAAAAAAAGAGTTAATGATTTTAACAAAAAAATGTGTGAACTATATTAACAATCAGAAATTATAGATTTAAAATTTTCAAAATTGTTGTTTATTCTGGTTAAGCTCACAAAAAATTACTAACTATAACTGCTTTTCAAATAACACTAATCTAGGAAATTCTTATACGTTAATGTAAGTTATATCATGATTCTACCTGATAAAACTTTTTTAATAGCAAATAATTCGTAACGTATATCTAGATATAGTTTTAAAAATACATTTAAAAAGAAAATAAATCCCCACTGTATATTCGTAATATCTCAAGTCTATAAACATAGGAACAGACTCGATTTATATATATATAATATATATGTAAAGAGATAATCCATGGATTATGTGCAGCAATATTAATTAGCATAACAAATATTTTAAAAAAACATTTATAAAATATTTTTTAAAATAAAAATAACTAGAAATGTAAAATGTAAAGGTCTTATGAATTAGTAATTTGTGAGAAAATATTAAAATTACGATAAAATTTATAATTTTTGTATACTAATGTCAAAAGAGCTGCCAAATTCTAGAAAAAATTTAAATAATTTACATACAATATATAACAGAAAAGTGGTTAGCAATCAGCCATAGACCAATATATTCCAAAAATAATTTTTATCTAATTAGATTTACAAAATTCATATTGAAACAAATATGTTTTTTAATATAAAGAAATCTATTTTTTACATAGTCAGAATACCCGAACAACTTGCTCTATAATATATTTTTAGCATATAGTTTAAACTAGACTAATTTCAATTAAACAACGCCACTCCAGTAAAAACATGTTTATTATTATGTTTAAATATAAAAGTTCAATTCATTCAACACATTAGTAGTGAAAAAATATCCACTTTTATGACTGTATGTAAAGGATGTTAGATCTGTAAGAATCACACAGCTAAAGCTGATAATTAATTTTCTAAATTAGTGCAAAAGTAACACAGTTTGGCCCCTGTCTGTGTTTGTCACGTAACAGAATTATACAATATCATCATCACAAATTCTTAAAATTACTACAGTGTTAGTAGTAATTTAGAATTTCAAATAAAAGTATGATCGAAGAAATTTTTAGTAGTAAGGACATAACCCGATAACCTAAAAAATACGAATAAGCTAGTCTTAAATATTATTGCTAAAATATACACAGATAGTTATGTAGCCACAAAGAAAAGACTATTGTCTGTATTGTACTCCAATAAATTTGTCGACATCAAACTATTTAAGCCTTGTGCCTATGTGATTCACAAGAATTTATTGTTGAAAAAAGTTATTTTCACAAGTATAAATAAAATTTAATTAATTCTATAACACAAAAATTTTATTTCGAAAATGTGTAATGATAATTGACTGTTAAAATATAAATTGCAATATTATAGAGGAAAAATTAAGTATAATTACCAAAAATGATCTGTGTTAGTATGAAGATACCATAAGACTCGCAGTATAATCTTATTCATAATTATAGTGATTACTTGTGCATCCAAATGCTCTACACGACACAGGGTGAATTAAATGCATTATGTTTTTGGGCACCTAAGCCATAGTTTATCTTTATAGGTGTAGTGTTCACAATACTTTTACATTAGATTTTAAAAGTTATTTGTTAGCAATATAGAAATAAATATATATCATTTAAATGTGTCAACAGTTTCCATTTCTATGTAATAACAGAATTATTGTGTTGTTAAAATTATAATAGATGGGGGGTAATGTTATAGAAAGCGACAAAAATAAGGTATCGCTTTTTTTCTTATGAAGGGTGAAAAACTATTCGCAGACAAACAGTGTGAATAGTAGTATAGATTAAATCGTGTAAATCCATAGAGAGGTCAAGTCTGGTCAGAATTCATTACCTCTTGTCCTTCCGAATCTCTCAATTCATAATATGAACGGACTTTGCGGTGATTACATATTTATTATAAATTTGTAGATTATGGTGGAGAGTTGATGGATCACTAACAAGAGTGATAGATTGAAATCCGGTACCCCCTTATATGGAACTAGAGATCTGCCTTGCTGAGTTAGTTCTTATAAAAGTAACGCACTAAATATAATTATTAAGTAGACATAGTGATAGTAGTGGATTTCATAATATATGAGAAGTGGGGTATTTGATTGAAAAATTCAAAGACTAGTATTATTAATAAGCATGGGATATTGAAGAAAACAGCTAAAGATGTTACAACTACAGCAGCCTTAGTATCTCATGGATTGAGTCTTATATATTAAAACTTTGCATGACATTATGCTGTTCTATTTGGTCATTGTAAAAGTAAAAATTGTTTTTTCAATAATTACATTTATAGACAACACGAATGAAATATATCACCTTAGCTCCACTTAATCAAGATAATACTCGTTTACATATAATCTGAAAACATAAAGAGAGTCAAAGTATACAAATACTTGTTAAAATCTGATGAATCATTAAAAATACATTAATTCAACTTGTGTTAAAATTATAACCCTTCATATTTACACATCGTTGTGGATCTCTAAATTTTAAAAACTACCTAAATAAGGTAAAAATTCACATCGAAAATAAGATTATTGACGTCACTGTGAAACTGTAAATATTTGTATTTTAGTATTCTTTTAAAAAATTATTCTGTATATAAAATGCGGAAATAATTTAAGAATTATATAGTCAATTTTCCATGAAAATTATTTTTTTAACTCTTAAGTTTTATCAATACAAATAAAATATATCGAGAATTAATATTTAAGTCAACAGGTTATAGACGTGCTACGGTCAACTGCAGAAAGTAGAGGGAAGAAAACTTCTAAGACAGTGATATCACAATGTCAGAAAATATTTTGACTCATTATTTCATAATTAAATTTTTGGTTGTAACATTACATCGGCTTTAAAACTACGTACACACTTTTTACACTAAAAATTGATATAAAAACAAAATGTGATTGTTTGCAATGGGATTTATAACGAAGCAATCACGATTTAAGTGAAAAATTTCTAAAACAACTAAAAAGATACACAGTAAACTCACTATCTAAAAATGTATGTAAACACTGACTTTTACCTAATTAAAAAACTTGACCATGATTGAAAATCAAATCCCGTCATCTAAAGATTAACTTCACCTAAAATAACTACAACGGGGCAAGCTGAGTTATATCAATTTACTGGTACATTGATATAACACACAATTGATAACCAAACTACTGCTTTGCAATAAAGGTGGGGGAACGTACAATAAGCTGGATAAAACATATATAAAAACCTTTCATTGGTTAAACTCGGAACCTGTATGGTTGTAAAACAAAAAGTACGTCCTTAGGGTTATAAAACACTAATTATGATGAACTAAACATGATAAAACGTGAATTTAGTGTTAAAATATATCTGATTATCGAAAAAATGTATGTCCATTATGGTAAAATTTTCTATTAGAGAATTTAACATTTTAGACATGAATTAGTATTGCCTAGCTTGGCGGTAATGATGTAAAAACAACATACCGTGGCAGCCAGGCACTGTCTCGAATCTCAACAATCACGTTAACAATATGCGCACGCTACTGTAATATTCAAGATACAAAATAAATATTTTATAAAGAATAAATCTACCTATATTACCAAATAACAAATAATATAATTTGAGTATAATTGGTATCATTACATAAAATATATTATAATCACTTTTTACACGTCTTTAAAAACACTTTTTTTCTATATCGAGCATACTTGAAGCACGAGGTTAATTAACGATAGTAGCCGAATTATCAAGTAAAAGTATAGTTAATGATATTTTCTTTCGATACAGAATGGATTTATAAAGCAAGATTAACATTTTATGTTAAATAGATTTTAATTATTTTTTAGTTTTGTGTGTGATATAATTTATACCATACTGAATCTTCTTGATATATTGATTGTTGCGTGAAAATTAATTTTTTAAACAATCACAAAATTTTTTTATTGCGAAAATAATATTTTAAGATATTTTGTCTGAGAGACTTTATCTTAATAATCAGGTGACTAATAAGCTGACGCATCACCTTAGAGGATTAATGGATTAACTAATGAAATTGTTTAGTCATTATTATTATAATTTTTTTTCTCATCAAATGCTTATTACTTTTTTGTGATATGATATGAGATTCATCCTCTAATTTTTCAGAAACATCACAGGGTTAAGAGTAAATAATTGGACTATTTTCTTAGTAATTTAACTTGTAATTGATATTGATAATATTTTTAACAATAATTGTAATATATAAATTATATAATATATAACTATTTCGTTGAATGTTTAAATTAATTTTAAGTCGGGTCAGCTATGTTTTTCGCGCATGGCATGCATGCAAAATACTGTGCCTCGCCATCTGGTTGTAAAAGAATGTTAAATCAAGTGTTTAATTATTTTGACTTTTTGAACAAGGAACAGTAATAAAAATATTAACTTTTAGTTTTATTTTCTAAAATTGCCATACGTAGTTCTAGAACAATTTAATATATTTCTTAATATCTTTTTTGGTAAAAATTATACGATTTGAGCCAATAATGTTTGTTATATAATAATTTACTGTGATATTAAAACTACCTAAATTGATAAAATGAGTTTTCTGTATTACTAAAACAGATTCTTATGTTATGAGTAGAATTTTTCTGTATCTTGACTTCGTTATCAGAAAAATTCCAGCTTTATTTTTTTCGTTTTATTTATATCTTGTAATTATAGCACTTTGTAGTGCAGCAGAATAATATTTCCTCATCTGTTAATATTATCTTCCAGTCGGTATATTTTATTGCATTAAAACAAAATATATATATAAACAATATATAAAGCCGAAACTATAATTCTCATATCCTGAAGGAGACTATCCGTAGTAAGAAAGATATATCAGCTTTTTTAACGTGATTTAATTTCCAAAAGGTTATATATATATACGCCCTATATATATAAGTTCGTGCTCGTCAGTCGTACGCTCTCGTATTCGTCGCCTGCCGCTGATCACATTATCGGTATTTTTATCCCTTAGTTTGACATCGATAAAAAATATAGTTATTGCATGCTTATATAAAATTTATAGATCACACCGGTAATTGCAAGAAGTCTTTAGGGAGTGGAATCGGTTCCTGAAGCACTGGGAAAAATTTATATAAAGTCACAATGAGATCATTCTCAAAGGGTAAGTACCCGTAAAATCAAACAAGTAGATGTAATTTTCGCCATGAAACAATGATGTGTAAGTGGATCAAACTAACTGCCACAGAATAATAAGATTCAGAAGATGTTTGACTTTCTATATATAAAAAATCTATTCAATACTGTTTGGTTATTTGCCATTGTTTGTGCTCCGATAACTTAATTGGTGACAATGTTTTACTAATAAAATTGGCATTCTTATTTTGTTGCTGGACCAAAATCAATTTAATTAGAAATAGCATCACACACTAGTAAAAATATTATTCCATCGCATATGATAGGAATTTGAATTTCAATAAAGGGAATATTGTAATATGCGAAGATAACAGATATAGGTGTCTAAAGCTAAACCGTATAATTGAAACTAGTTTTAATTTGTTGCAAAAACTGTATCCCACTTATCATCTATCAGGAATCTCAAATCTTCTCGTGGCATTTTATATATTGCTTTAACTATCTAATAAAGTTTATAATCGATTAATATAACTATTAAAATACTTTTTCTCTATCAGTTTCAGGCACAATCGGTGGAACCAACAATACAGAAAAATTGGATATCATTTCTTTTATATTAGTAGATTTGGTAGAGAGTCGTCCTACTTGTTTCAAAAATAAAAACAATCTTCCCAAAATATGTCTTTTAATAGGTGTTAACTTTGTGAAACAAACAAGCAGTAATCTAGTATTATTCTCACCTAAATCAAAGTATTACGAAAAACATAATAAATGTTGTACTATAGGTCATTTGAAATTGTTCCTGAACACCATCTAATATTTCTGGTTCTATAAAGTTTTCAAAAATATAATATATCATATCGGTCCGTTCTTGCACAGTCAGCTCATCCTATATTTAAATGACAAAACAAAAATAAAATGAGGATACCATTGTTTTCTTTGAATCTTTTATATCATTGTAGATGTACCTAAGTTGGTCAATATCAGTCCTAATTGCAGTAAGTATCAATAATCTATCACTACTTTAATTTAATTTATGGTAAATACTTTTTTAAGGCAAATGATGAACTAGCCTTGTCTTTATCTTCACTTAGAGATGTGTATATATCCATCTATTAAATTATATATAATTTAAAGATTATCAATCAAATGTTGTATTAAATTTTATAAAAAGTGCTAACTAGAAAGTTTGAAACTTCATCCATATTTGGTAGTTTCATGTCGTTAGTCGCCCCTTGTTTTGGTTCCCCTATATTAATTATTCAATTATTTTATGTTTAAACTATCACAATGCTTCGCAAAAAAACTAGTGTTCTTTTAAAGAAAAAACAAAAGATATTACTTTTACTTCCATTTTTATTGGACCTTTTAAAAATGCATCTACTGGAGTGTATTAAAATAAGTATGATCAAAATGCTTGTAAGTTTTATCATATTTTTCATAATTAATAAATAAAAATATTATTTTGTTGTATTCGTTAAGCGTCTGTTTGTAAAATTTCCTTCTGACAGTACTAGCTACATATAAAAAATAATACTTTGAAAAACATTTTCCTGAGCTGTCAAATATATTTACACAGTAAAGGATATTTTTACATATTATTAAATTTCTTGACGACATATTTATAAATTTTTGAATAGATTGTGATATATTTTTAGTTATTTCAACTTATATAATAAACGAATTTAAAAACTAACAATATATTTTGTGTTTTTAATAATTTTTATTGACAAATTAACAACATTCACAAAATCTCTTAATAAATAAATTGTTCACACATTTTTAACTTATCTGTTGTATATTGAAGAAAACAATCTAAACTACCATACGTGGACAATAATGGAAACATAATATCTTGCTAAATATTTCATAATCTTTTTTAGAAATTAAAATTTAGATGTAATACAGATGGTGCATTATTAAATATTGTATTACTTTAGGAAAGAAATATAATCGGGATTATTTCAATCTTTTCTTGCATAAAATTTAAAAAAAACAAGTGTTTTTTTAAAATTTATTCTTAATTAATCAATACATAGGTAATATTTTTGATAGTGTGAGATTTTGATATAATTTCTTATTAGATTTTAACGGTTATTCTTTGTCATTATATGCAATGAACTAAAAGTGCTTTTTACAGTATATTATAAAATGTGTATTTTTTGTTTTTTAGACTTAGTTGAACACAAAAGAATGATTATTCATGTTGAAACATTATTTTTGATACATTATACAAAACTTTTATTTTCCCTATAAACAATAGAAATCCATTATCCAGTTTTTAGTTAAAATTCACCAATTAAAATTTTAGTAAGAGACTGATGTTTTAGTCACATCTAATTTAATGGCGTGTTACATTAGAAAAACATGGATTAGTGTATTTACTAGTGCATAAAGAAAGATTAAAGAACTAATAATACAATATTCCATTTTACGGGCTGTACATCTGCCATTTTTACCGTAATATCATTTTTGTATTTATGTAATCAACATTTAAATCGACAGATAATGAAATTTTCGAGGGCGTCTTTATTACCAAAATATTTTGTATTAAATATAAGTTCACTGTAAACAACTATCGTTGCTTTTCAAGAGCTTAGTTAGAAATTTGAAATAGTAGATAATAAAATATGTTGATGAATTAAATTGAAGCATAAATAATTTTTCCGCTGTGACGTTTTAAAATTTTTGAAAAAATTTAGTGATTGATTTAACATACTTTTTTAATCCAGTATACTGTTACATAATTTATTTAGACTTTCAAGTATGCGATCAATAGTATTTTGTCGGAATTTAAATAATGTATATTCTTTAAGATGCTCATACTATTGATATAATGTAAAATTATATACTAAGGTGGCAACATACAATACTTGAAATAATTGAAAGTAAAAAAGTTTCTTAAATTACAATGAGTGTACACTATCAGCAAATTATTAGTTGTAAAAATAAATTTTAAGAAACTATCATACATGGATTTTGATTCTTCTAGGTTGGAAAATTAATTGATAGAAATATGCAAATTGCATATAATAAAAAAAATTCTGTTTTAAAATTATATAATATATTGACAAAGCTGTTATATAAAAAATTAATTATTATATTGGTCTTAAGCATAGATATATCAAAATTGCTCTTAATGTATTCTATAGTCAAAGTTACACCAATTTATTTGGTATAAAGTAAACCCCTTCAATATAAAATTGGACTGATTTGTTCAGATTTTCTAATTTACCTTATGAAATGTTTCAGTGACGGTGCAAAGAGAGACAATTGTAAAAAATTCGACGGAAGCATTATGTTGGCCAGATCAATATTATTTGAAGGGGCTTACCATTAAACTTTAAAAATCTTGGCTATGGCTTTAAATATTTTATGCTCGACTTGTAAGAAAATCTGGTTCAAAAAATAATTCTCATATAGAGAATTATTACTTCTGTATTGTAGATAATAGTTCTAAATTTATTCACCTGGTTTGCTCTATTTTATATTAAATTGTGTAATTTTTCCAATTTCCTCATAAGTTTTTATTTCAGAGATAAAAGCAATAGCATACACAAGGTAAGCTATCGGCGTCAAAGTAACATGGTTACACCGCACTACAAAGACGTCATTAATAGATATACCTTAGTTAATTCTAAAGTTTGTATGTAAACATAAGTATGTTAAAAAAGTACATAAACATTTTACAATTTTCCCAAATATGGGTGAACGCTTCTTAAGGAACAACTACCAATCTTCATCCAGAATAATACGGTTACTTGGTATGTAGATCTGGCAGATAAGTTTACAAGTTCCTAGTAAACTTTTTTTTATTACACAAACTGGTGAATTCTTTATCAATTCAGATATATTTTAGCATTTTCCTATGATATCTACAAAAGATTCTATTATTTGTGCGTAATGGACAAGTTTTTAGAAGGGAAATATGAGCCAATACATGTTTGTTTAACCAAGCGGTATTTACAATATAGGTGTGGTATATATTTGTTAGTGGAACATCCAAGATATTGTATGTCTTGCCCATAACTGCTAAAGGCTGTGTTAACAAATATTAGAAAAATGTATATAGGTTGCATTCTAAGGATGCTACTCTACATGAATATATCACCATCATTGTGTTATTATTTTACATAAAAGGTTGCGAATCCAATATATCAATTTTGTAGAAATTATATAATACATTCTGTCAGATACCATTGCACTTGAAGAAAAGTGTATTAAGACAAATAAATAACTTTATCAATCAAGTATGAACAAAAAAATTTAACGAGAAAGAGAAATACAAGCTCGATGGACCATTATTAACGACAAAAGCATGAGTAATGATGTAAATGCAGTCTTATTACATACGCTTAGAATTTTTATAGCCTGTGTGTATTTCTAATATATAGAAATCGAATGCTATGGTGTTAATAAACTCCAATTTAGCTTTATTTGGTTTGGCAAATTTTAAACTGGTTTCTACGTAAATAATTAAAAGCAAGTATCACTATTATGGATTTCGCCTTAAACACTAATCAAACAAAGCAAAAAGGATGTTGTTGCGTCACCCTATGTAATTTTTATATTATTTAAAACATTATAATAATCTCAAAGACCGAGTATATGTTATATAACAACTAGAAATTTTATTAGTTACTCATGAGTTACCTTATATGAAGCGATCTTCATTGTTTAATAACTTATAACTGATCATATTACCATTATCTGTTGTAAATAATTTTAAATAATTTAGACATAAGAGAGGCTAAGATTTTTTCAGACAGTTAAAATGCTAACCAGTATGTAGTTATCATACTATTGATTATTGAAATTTGAAGTTGGAATAAAACTATAACGATGTTGTAGGTATTTTAGTAATACTGTTAAGTGTGTTTTCAGAGACTTCAAGTAATGAAAAAACAACAAAATAATTCAAATACTCGTTGTATTTTAAGAGTTATTACAAAGCTGTTACAGAGTAAACAAGTTAATCAAATTATAGTCTAACATTAGTAATAGAACTGCATTTTTTATCTCAGTTATATTTTACGTTAACATGATAATCCTTTTGAAGTAAATAACGTGTTAAAAAGGAGTTTGTATTTATCAGAGAATCGATAAGGCAAGGACCCATAAGACAGAAAGCTAAATGCTATTGAATCACGAGATTGATAAAATTCTGAGAAAATAATTACCACAGTAACTAGCCTTCTTTGTTTATTTCATTTTCCCAGCTGGTGCACACAATCATTGCATAACAAATTTAAGGCTACGCCTGAAATTAAATGCAATAATAATAAAAAAATATCTGGGATTACTTTTTAATGGTTAGCTTTCAAGGCAGTCTTTAAGATAGTATATTACTATGATGCCGGTCATATAAGTATTATCCAGCTTAGGTTGTCTATTAATCCCTAAGATCTGTCTAGAGAAGAGTGTTATTGTCTTAACACTTTTTAAGTAGTAAGACTCACGGGATACCTTGTATACAAATCGTTAATATTAACTTAGAAAATATATGATTTAACAATGAAAATCTCGACCTGCTTTTTGAGAGGCGACTTAGACTGATTCCTTTTTTTTGAATAGTATTTTTCTCAAATCCATAAAAAAATGACGCTTTAAAATAATCAAATGAATTAAAGTATTATCATTTATAGTGTCAAATATGATAGAAAAAGCAGTAGTGAAGACGCTGCTTATGTTTCCGGATCAAGCTAATAATAGACGCAGACAGTGAGGATTAAATTATATTATGAATCTATAAAATCGCTCGAGCTCAGAGAAATGACACATAAGCGTAATTTTTTGGGTATATATATATCTTAAGATAAGCATGATCTACGTTTCAATACAAACTTCATTAAAAGGTTTGATGCACTAGGTCTTTTTCTAAACCTCTAATTTATATATGACATTATAAACTAACCAAACAAAATGATTTAAATTTGACGTACAGAGAAAAATGTGGTAGGCTGAAAAGTTAATACAAATAGTTTCAAGCACCGATTCTTCCTATTAATGCATTTAAAAATAATTCTCTCTTTTCGTACATTAATTTCGATATGTTTGATTAGGTTCACATGCAACAAAAAATAATTTTGTATAGCTATTTTACATATTTGTTGTACCATTGAAGTAAATCCTAGTAACGTTTGTTGCGATATCTATACGGGCGTTTTTATATATAGCAAATAAATAAAAGGTGTTTTAAAAAGTTTTTCCTGGTAGTTTAAATAAAAAAAAGGTAACTGCGATAAGCTACGATATCCGACACCAAAGAGTAATATGGATTTAAAAATTGTAACTTGTCTTGGCGCTGAATTTACTGCCAACATAAACATTTTTCATCCTACAAAAATAAACTATGAAAGCTCTGAGCATGTACAACTTTCGCATTCTTCACAGAATTTAATGGTATTGCTACTATACGTTGTATGTCAGCAGCATGATTATTCCCTGTTTGCTATTAGATGATAAAATTTTTGTAAAAGCATAGATTTTGGCAAAATTATGTACTACCATCTTTGTAATAGCATTTAAGAAAAATTCTTGAAGAATCCTTCTTGAATTTTTGTCATAGCAAAGTGTTTGGTGTTCGAGCTCTGTGACCTTGTTAGATACAATAACTTCTTATATAAAAATAATTTGTTCACGTTAATACAATTCTTGGTTCACTCATAAGTTATAGTCTTGATTGATGGGTCTATCTAAACTAGTAGTATAATCAATAGGTAATGATAAAATTGTATTTAGATCACGACTTTGATGTTAGGTTTATGGGAAAAAATTTTTCCGTTAGTTTCTAAAGAACTTTCACTATAAGGATTATTAAAAATATGCACTAGGTAGAAATCTGCTGTTTAGATTATTTAAGGTAATGAACCAAATCATATCAAGGTATGTTTCATCATAATAAAAGTTATACAATTTCGTAACCTCTTGAGGTAAGATCAGTTCTACAGTTGTGAAAAAACTACTAGCTCTGAGCATTGGGAAATAAGATTAAGACATTAACTTATTTTGTGATTCATTTTTGATCCTTCATAAAATGCTTCAGAAATATTTTTAATTGATTGCATGTAGTTATATGTAATAGTTAATGAGTGTAAACAATAAATTGACCTATTAGTTGTCAGATTTAGTCAAGTACATTACCTTAAAACTACATGTTTTGTGTCTTAGTATTACGTACATAGTGTAAATATTGACGAGTTGCTACCCTTAATATTCTATATAGAGTATAATTCGGAGAATATAATATATTTAATAATGTTATACAGCAAGTGTTTGTATAAAAATATTTTAAAATTTACACTCTTTTGCTGATAAAAACACTATAAAGCTAATTTTACTTTATGGCTAAGTGATTTTAATGGTTTTTACTCCTTTAAACCGCCTCGATTTCACTAATGTATACAAAACGGTAATTTAATGCAAAATGTCAACACGTCCTAATTTTCAGCAAGCATCCGAGTTTATTTATATACAAAGCAAAAACCCTAGTACAGTTTTTTTGGCTGTGAGGTTGAAATATTACAAACTTGCTCTAATAATTGCTGTAAGAAATGCATCCAAGTAACATATCCTAAGTTAAACTATTAGGCTTAAGTAAATCTTCTGCAGTAGTGTTAGAGTTTAATGTCCAAATATCATTTGCTGGAGCGACAATCACAATTACCCTATCAACATCTCGGGGTACTCAAGGTCGGCAGCTCTATGTTAATACGCAGAATCAAGCTAATATTAACTCTCAGATCCTAGTGCAAGACCACGCAATTACAACCGCATATTTGACTTTTTGTCTTTTCCAGTATAAAATATAATTTTAATCTATAGAAATAAATTAGCATAACGTTTTTCCAAATTTTTGATCATGTGATACATAAGACCTGAAGAATGATTGGCTGCTGCATAAGTTTGTAATTAGTCGATTGATAAGTACTAGATAATATAGATGTGCTACCCGCTCTAGTACTTATATATGCATGACTCCAACTTAATCTGCTTGATTAAATAAGATAATATAAAAAACTAGAATAATTAATTATTCACATCGGAATATATATCTATATAATTACTCAGAGTTAAAGAAAAGATTCAGCGTAAATTTAGCAACGAATTAGAAATTATTAAAAATTTTAAATATAAGAACATCACCTAAAGGTATTATCATACAAAATAAAGCGAACCGTTGAGCCAATTATTTCAGAAAGCGTTTTTATGGGTCTTTAAACAAATGTTTGTCTATATTATCTAGTATATAATGTGAGATTATTATTTAATGTAAAATAAAATATGGTCTAATCCTGCCTTAGGTTTTTTATTTCAATCTATTGTTCATGTGAATATGTGTATCTTTTAAATTTTTTATTAAACTAATTACAAATCTTGAGGAAATTTATATTTTGTAGACCAGGTGCTTTAGTTTTTGAATATAACTCAAATATATTATATTTCTATCGGCCTTTTATACCATTAATTTAATCACATATAGTGTAGATAAAAACTTAAGCTTGTCTTTTTTTAAAACTATACATAGGTATAAAGAAAAAAAGAATATATTTAAATTTGCCAATGTTAGTCTTTTAACATAAAAACATAATGTGTATTTATATTTCAAGTACGAATTGAAATGCATAAACGAACTTAACTCACAGGACAGTGTATCGCGAATAAGAGCGTATCTTTTTTGAAAAATAACAAATACACTTATGATGTACCTAGCTTGATTTATTATAGAAATCTAGAGTATCAAATAAATAGACTTTCACATTCAAAAAGGAAATAAAATAACAAATATATTTACAGAGTAAAATTAAAAATTTATAATTATTATGGATTCACAAAAGAATCCATAACAGGGTTAATTACTAATATAAAATAGTCCATTTCCCTTTCTGTTTCGATTTACTTTAGATTTTATGTTGTAAAAGAAAATTTATTGATTATTATTTCAGACTTTGACATAAACAAAGTGGCATACAAATGACAAAATATGTATTTTTTGTATGTAACATATTAAAAATGAAACACAAAAAACGGAGTTTTGTATAATATATAACTTAACTTGGAATTGATAACATGCTGCATATTCAATTAAATTTAAATCTAATTAGATGAATAGATTTTCTTGATGATATTGATGACTAAGTCAGGTAGAAAGTGTGTAAAAGCATTTATATTTTTAAATCTAAGGAAATATTTTTATTTCACATTCTTGATATGGTTTTTTATATACAACTTGATATAGTTATAAAAAACTACTACGTTATTGATTCATGTCGTAAGTGGTAACAAACTTCGAAATATAGAAGTGTTTGCCATTTCTATGGTTATAGATATCAAATAAATACACAGGTAAGGTTTCAAAAATTAATATTTACTGATAATTAAAAATTTATTGAATTATTAAATGTATCTATACTTTTCGAATCATTAAAAGTGCAAATTTTTGTATCCGTGTCTGTAAAAAACGTTAAAGACGATGTTAGACAATGAATTGTATGCTATTTCTATATGCATTTATCATTATTATAGTATATATAAAGTGTTACAAAAGTAATTTTTACTAATTTTGAGACAAATATTATAAGATTTGATTTCATTAGGCTTGAAAAAAACTATTCAGATGTATCTAAATAAAAATTTTAATTTGTGTGATGTAAAGATAATAAACAGATTGGTCTGATCGGGAACAATATTAAGAAATCAACATGCAAAGCTCTTAAAACCTAATCAAGATTAAAAGAGTAATTTTTTGTTCATAACAATCCATTTTATATTTTATGAGTGCAAAGAAAATATTTTTCCGTGTGTACAAACTTCGTCAGTTGTAGTTTGTGGCAAAAAATAATTTTACAAAATATAAATTTTAACTCTTTAATATATAATATTCATGACAGTATGCAGGTAATAACAGTAAATTTGCGTTTTTTATAACAATTCTTTTGATTTTATTATGTGTCATAACTTTGGATTATTTACAAAATATAATAATGGAATATTTATCATTGATATAGTATAAACTCAAATTTATTGTACTTTACTAAATTGATGCCAATTTTTTGCCATTGTCACTTTTTACAGTTACAACATAATATTGTAATTACTTTGATAAATAATGTGTATAAATTTTTATAAATAATGGAAATTTATTATGGTAATTACAATTGACATTCCGACATTTGTTTATGTCTATGTATACTGCATAATTTAATCTAAATTCAATCTTAATGATTTTTTGTTTCTATATTAAAAAAACATTCTGTATATAAGATATAAACACTAATAAATTACGTTATATAGATTCCATACCTTTTCTCAATAAACAGGCAACAAAATAAGGAATATCCTATTAGTCCAACTGTAACTATATGTACTTACTATAAAGAGAACACTTTGATATATCTCGATATCTTTAAAAAGTAAAAATATAAATAAAAAAAACATTTTGCAACCTCAGTAAAGTTATAATAAAGTTGCAAACTATAAGTAAACATTGCTCTAATTAGTAAAAAATTGTTATAAGTTATATTTCCCCACAACAAGAAGTATCGGCGCCTTTGTGAACAATTAAGATTAATGAAATAATTGGTTTATATAAGACTCGATATTTTTGTTTTAAAAATGTCTACTATTTACAAAGAATAGAAGCAAGATTAAAATAGTTTACATACTAGAATACTGGAATTGTTGATTTTACAGTTGATTTGGCCAAAAATAATACTCAAAAAAATTAGGGAAAATAATTTTAATTTTTTGAGAGGCAAGTATAGAAAATTATATATTAACATAAACAAACTCAGTTTACAGCGTATTTGTATAATATGTTAAGTTATACATAATCCTTGTATGAAGGTCTGCCTAAAATGTGGAGACCACACAAAGTGCCCATATTGTATTTTAAGCAAAGTTTATTTAACTTTGATTAACATTTATGCATATTAAGTATTATTAAAATTGAATAGGTTGCGGTCATACCGTAAACTTTTTTAATTGGGTGTATAAGACACTGTAAATTATAAAATTAAATTTGGATAAAAAAGAAAAATTTCAGAGGTACTATTATTTTAAAAACATACATGACTGACTTCCATTATATATAGTCTACTGAAAATGTTTTGGTTTATTTAAATTAAATAAAAATATTAATTTTACTACCTAAAACTAACAAACGAGAAATTTTAACAAAATATCACATGCCGTGCTATGCTGACCTATAATTTGAAAAATATTATTTAAATCTATTATATATTATAATTTCATTTTTACCAACACATTATTACTATATAACTTATATTATTTTGAAACAAAAGGATTTTTCAACACAACTATAAAAGTCTAAGCATTGCTTACTAAATTGCATTATTACTACTGTAAATATATTTTGAGATATTGTAGAAATATCACGCCAAACTATATTTCCACCCAAAAATTCGTACTAAGAAAAAACAGAATATGAATATATTTATTGTTTATATATATTATGTAACATTAAATAATGCTAGCACAGAAGTTTTAGTCGACAAAACAAAAACAATTCCTGTAATAAAATCACAGGAATTTATTGTTTTACAGTGTATATACATCATGAGTGTCAAGTTTTTTGTTTTTATATTGCATATTATGTGTTTATTTATATAAATAATCAGATAAAATTTAGCAAATACGCAATAGAATTTTATATAAAATATGATTTTAAAATTTTCACATTATTGAAGGTATAAAATATTCATAGAGCTAATTATTAGTGCCAGAATGATGATAAATTTATGATTAATATTCCCAAAGGTAAATATGTAATAATGTGTAGATTTACACTTAAAAATATTGAGTAGAAAAATATTATTGAAACTAATTTAGATAAACATTTATTATCCTCAAACAATAATGTTAAAAATTTATATCATATTTTTATTCATTGTATTATTATTCAATTCAACAAATGCAAAAACTGCAGTTGAAAATTTTGATGGTCATAAAACTAAACGTGGTGTAGGTTCATTACTCTCCTGTTTTACCAGTAAAAGTAAATAATGTATCGTTAACCACTTGCTAAAATTTTATTTAAGATAAAAATCTACAAAAGGGTAATAATATGGTATTAGATTAGAAATTATTTTATATATTAAATATATATGTGTATAAATATTATATGAATTATAAAGGTATCACCGTGTAAAGAACTAAAATTAGATGAAAATGGGGGATATAAATTTATGGTATTCTAATTGACTATCTTTATTATTTACATTTAAAAAATTAGTCTGATTTAACTGAATCTATCGAAAGACGTGATTCCTCTAGTTTAACTGGTATTTATCGAGTCTCTGGGTATTTTATTATCGTCATATACAATAGATAAATATTAATATTTAGATCGGATGCTAATATAAAAAAAATAGTTGAAGATCTAATAGAAAATAAAGAAATAAACTTAGTATATAAATACTATTAAAATGAAATAATTTTTTGTACTAGGATGATGAGGCACCTAAAGATGTTGCATCATCAATAAAGTACTTTCTTCGTAAAATTCTGCCGCACCAACTAACATACAAAGTTATTCCTTTTTTCTATTCTGTTCAGAGTAAAATAATTATGTTTATTAATATGCAACTGTTTTTATTTGTGTATATAGCAAGTAAACCAGATTCTAAAGAATTATTGCTCGTTGCTTACTCTAGGATGAGTTCAGTTTATAGACACACATTTGCACAATTCATACATCATATCAAAGAAATAGTCAAAATGTCAACAAGCACACTAATGGATTACGAAAATTTAGCAAGAAGCTTTGGGGATACATTTATAGATCCCGAAGAAATTGGTATGACACTATTACAAAACGCACCCGAATTACAAAAAGTACATATATTTTTATCTAAAAACTTTATAAAAAATTTTATAGCTACTCATTTATTTATTCAAAACAGACAGTTCTCAACTGAAGTATCTGATGAATCCAAAATATGACATTATATTTAATAACATATTACCATAGTGATATATGTTGAGTTTTATTAAATAACAAGATGGAACTCACAAAAAAATCTAATGCAAGACTTTATACTTATTTCAACTACATATAATCACAATTTCATAATATTTAAGAAATGTTCTTGTATTTGTTTATGGCAAGTTGCGTTTTAATGTTTAATAAAACGGATTAAAATGAATATATTAATAACTATTTCAAATAAATTAATCATTCTATTCACCTTAAAAGTATTTTATTCTGAAACTTATCCAGGTTTTGTAAAACCTAGATAATTACTTAACCAACTTTGCAGGTGAAGATATCGAGAGCTATCAAATATATTATTTCAAGACGTTTTGTTTCATTTTTTAATTATAAATAGTAAATATAAACTGAAAAAGCCTGTTGTAATGTTACCATTACAACAGGAAACTACTTAAATTATTGAATTTGTTGAAATTAAAATACGCATTATTCCATCACGGGTGTGAATTTAAGCAGTTGTTTGATACGTTTTCAAAAATATGATTGTATTCTAAAATAAAATTTCAGATGAAATTTTGTCAAAGTAGCCAGCATTGTATATATATATATATATAGAAGAGTTGTAACTAGCTGAATGATTTGTTATACATCTGCATTTTTATCATTTATTGACTATACGCTATAACTCGCCTTATTTTAATATAAAATTTTTACACATTAAGTAGGTTTTAGCATTGGAAGCATGGTTTGGATTTCAAACACATTTAAAGAGTACCCTACTAAATCACTAGTATTTTTACGATATATTATCCACATTGTCTATACGTAGACTCTTATATAAGCATAACATTATTAAAAAACACCTTTATATAATGCTTTTACAAAATATATTATGATATATATAAATTTCATTTTATGCTTAACTGATACCATCTAGATACTTAAAGAAAA
>NW_027255292.1:0-25308 GCF_042242105.1 Pempheris klunzingeri | reverse complement strand
GAACAAAACTGTTAGTTATGTTCATATCTTACTCTATCAAAAAATTTTATCTTTGGGTGTAACATTTAAACTGATCTAAAATGTATCTTGTAGAATTAAAATCTAAGTATATTTAATTACTGTATAAAGAGCTTATCAAAAGCCTTTTCTGAAGATCAGAATATATTCATTTCCTTACTTAGAAGGACCTTATGCTACAACAACTTTTATGTAGATTTAACTTTTGTTGTGTTCCTGCAGGAATTATAAAATAGTGGGGTGTTTTTTGGCTATAACCTAAGGTCACGCACTAATAACGTTATTTTTTGATAAATCACCTCTCTAGTACTTAAGTATGTAATTGACTCAACTTAGCAATCGTTAGTTACGTAGTTTAGAGTATCCAATCACTTAAGAAGACAAAATATCTTGTCACTTACTAAAAGGATATAATGATTTATGTGCCGTATTTGCAGAATCAGGTACTAAAGACATCCTTAGTTTAATAATAAGCTACAATTTAATATAGCTAGTAAAGCATTATAGCTAACTCGATTTTTAAGAGTCATTTCAATCAATTTTTAAGAATTAATGCATACGCAGCATAGTTACAGCTACATTATTATATGTAGGCTCCTTAAATGTGAGATTGAATTTTAAAAAAATTTGATTTAAAAAGATCTACATAAAGTTTTTCTATACCTTTATGACATCTCACTAAAAAACAACCTGTGAATTATTGAGCTATATTACTGTACGATGATAAGAATTAGTCAACATAATTATAAATATGTGCCGTTAATATAATCAGGAACCACGATATTTGATTTATTACGATGAGATATAATCAGCCATATCCTACATATATTTATGGTTATCAACTCTTTGCTAATAAGGATGAGCTAATTCACTTCCATGACAGTTTTTCCATAGAAATTATTCAAGTATTTCATGTTATACATATAGCTACTCGTTATAACATACAGCTTATTTATATCATTTCGAGGGTTCTACAAAAAATTTTATTTATCTTGTAATTGACTTAAAAAGACGCTGGCAGGCTTATAGATATAATTTTTTATTCATACATGTTAATTGACACCACATAATCAACAATACTGAAAATAAAATTACAAAAATCGACTGTAATTTCGCCAAAACTGTCCTAAGATTATGTTTTGCACTACATGGTTTTAAAAACAACAACCTTTTATTAGCCATAATAGCTTAAAGTAAAAGGGAATTACCTTTTGTTACCTCTACTTAGCCTGCCGATATTCTGTCGGTGTGGATAAGTAATGATCAGAGGGTGTCTTTTGTATTAAATAACACCACAGAATAGTGGCACATGGCTAGATCAAGGAATATTTTCATGTATATATCATTAATTAACCATATTGAATATTATTTGGTTGCTTAAAAGTAACAAATTCGTCAGTTTGATAATGTATCATATTTTGACTACCTTACTGTAGTTAACACCTAAAAACCGATGAATATGTTTTAATTTATAACGAATACGCTCATGCAATCTCACTAGGAGCTTAATTTATTATTTCGAGCTATACTGATATTACAATCTTTTCTAGCTTCTTTTTAATAAAATTTTAAAATTTATCTTAACCATAACTACATAACAAGTCAAAAGAAGTTATAACTACTATTTTTCTTATACATTTCTTCTGATTGTGGACATTATGTTTTTCTAAAAAAAATATAGACTTAGTGTTGCAAAATTTATTTAACACTATAACATAATATTTTTACATTCTTTTAATGTAAATTACATTTTTATTTGTGTCTTCGTTAAAATATAAATATCGTGTTTTGTACATTAAAAACCTGTCGCTATGAATCAGGCCGTATATTTTAATTAGCTTCAGTTGTAGTGTTACGCTCTTTATACACTCACACAGTTATGCAGTATTGTACATTTATCACATTACCTATATCAAACATAAGCTTATTGTTTTACTGCGGTTTAGATAAAAACCATTTAAACATGATCACCTTTCAAAAATATCTATAACAAATAAAGTAAAATTCAGCTCTCCAAAAATATGTTTTCATGTCAGTTTAATTTTGCTTTCATGTGAACAATTCAAACATTTTGTTTGTCAATTTTGACATTTTCAACCTTTTCAAACTCAATTATTTTTTAGAAAATGCAATATCTAAAGTTATGTTATTCATTTTGAATCAAAGGTACAAGATTTTGCAAATACATATCACGTTTAGAATTTAAGCATACATTTATTGAAAAATTATTATACCTTATATTAGTTAGGTATAACCCTTTTTAATTATTGATGATATTACGTCACACAGATATCAAGACACGTTTATCAGTAGTATATTTTTGCTTTAATAATTTCTTATTGAATATGTGAAAACCTTTTTTTTTCATTCAGTTCTCAAAGATTTCTAAAAATTGACGTTGAACGTTTATATTTTTTAAGTAAAGTTTTACGTTAAGATATAATCTTGAGATAATAACATATATGTTTTTCAGTTTTTTTGTGTGCCTTGTGATACAATAATTATTTGAAAGGTACAAAAAATACTAAAAAAACAAATATTAACACTAAACTATAACATTTATTGTAAAGATATACTCTACGGAAAATAAACTGCCGCTTGATTTTTGTAACATGCATCAGACTACATATAATATTCTTGCCTTTTTAGATATCACCAGTGTGTCATCTAAGCATCAACCTTTGATTACAAATAATAATTATAATAAAGGAACAAAAAGCCTATCCAAAAACTAGTCAAATTTTATGTTTTGATAACGTAATAAGGTTAAAAGTTTGTGCTTGTCACTGTCGAATTTGTTATACCATTGGATGATTTAGATTTTATGTTATGTTTTTGGTCAAATTTGACAACTGTACCAACTTGGTTTATTAAAAATTGACACTATTAACCAATTTAGAAAAGTTAATATGTCAAAAAGCGAATGATAGAAAAATCGTGAAGAATTTTCTTGTAAAATCAATTTATAATTTTTAATTTAAAAATTGTTCTACATGCAGAATTCTTTTGCTCAAGGGAATTTAGATTTTAAGTTAAGAGATAGCTTTACTGTCACAGAAACCCAGACTTGGTCAGAGATATATTTTTCGAATTTTTAAATTAAAAGTAATACAGTAACACAACTTATACAAAATATTTCCGTCTAATATTAGGATAGAATTTGTGTGAATACATAGATAATAGAGTTTTGTAGACAATTCTCTGGAGAAGAATTTAAATTTATTCAGGAATAGTTTCTTTTCTTTTCTACAAATAAATAGTTTTTTATGTATCAATTTTTTTTCAGACTAACTTTTATATATATCTAAAAAGGAATTATAAAGAATAAATATATATATATATATATATATATATATATATATGTATAAGACATAAATTGGCATTATTTCAATTTAATGTGAGTACATAAAAATTAAATTTGTATTAAAAGATATTAAAATATAAAAATAATTATGTTTACCATCATTGTAATGTTTAAAAAATGCAAATATTGGAGAAGACAACTTATACAATTAATCAACAACTAAAGGGCCACATCCTCGTACAAAGTCAGCTATCGCTCTAAAGCGTTAAAGAAAAATATAAACAGCATATATTCGCGACGTAATATGTGCCATATATTCGAGAAATTACTAGTATTACAAATTTGGACTATTTTTTATATATGGCATATTTTAGCTCTATTTTTAAAAATATAAATGAGCGATTCACGCATATATAACCCTTAAATCAATTATATTCATTCTGGTGGTATTTTTACTATAAGTAACGGCATCATTTACAGAAACAATCACGTATTTTTTTTAATTGTACTTTTATTTTTTTATGCTTAATTACTTTTGTTACAAAAGGTTTTATAGCTAATATAAAATCATCGAAGGATTTTAAATCGTAATATTCTTGTCCTATAGGTCACAGATTAGGTTGCAAGTGATACGTTTACTTTTGCAGTCGCATGTGTTTTTAGGAATATGAATGTTGTTGTACTAGATTTTCTTAATTAAAAACCCCCAACGCCTACTAAATGCAGAGTGAATCAAAACAAAGTATATTTTATATATTAGTAATGAATGAAGATGATTCCGGTAAGCATATATATCAAACTACTGTTGCTAATTTTAAAGATATGGATGGCACTATGTGCTAGATATTGTTATGTGTGATGATAAAGGAATACTTGAAGCATCAGTATAAGATAAAAAGTAAAGTGTCTAATGTGACGTAGTTTTCGTGATACTAGTAATACCTATTGGGTAGTCTTAATGTGTGTGATGTATTAAGTTGAGTTCTAAAGACATTAAATATAGTTATTTTTTGAGAAAATTATAGAAATTTGATGCTCTAGATATAAATGAACTAAATTCGTATGATTCACGCGTTTAGCTCATACATTTAATGAACACTCGTTTGCTTAAACTGTAGTTTTCAATATATTCAGAATTTTAAAAAGTGATTAACCAGAGTAGATTTATATTTTTTTATACCAAACTAGTAATAAGTAAAAACTTGAAATGTTTAAGAAAAATAGTACTCTTCTCCAAACAAATATTATCTCCTTAATTTAGAATATTCCAATAGCCATTACGTAGATATTTGTTGAAAAATGTATAGTTTATATTATATTTTGAATTTATAAAGTATGAAATATTCAGATACCTATATTCTGACATCGTATTGGACACTTTGTGCATCACATTGTATTCTAAAAATCATATGGACGCTTATCACACTTAAAAGTATTATTATGGGTCTTCTTGCTGCTAATTTAATATTTATCACATCCCCATATTCATGATATGATATGTCTGGTAAATACATATAAAAGTGAGGAAATGTGTTTAAGATACGTGATTTTTAAAAATAAAATATTTTAGTATAGGTTTTAAATTTTTGTATTATTATTGTTTTTTTTAAGTTTGCGTGTAAACGTTTCTGAAATAATAAGTATATCATTGTTGCGATATGCACAAACAATATATGATATTAAAATAATTTCAAACTTGTTTTTAGTTCAATAATTAATCCTCCTATGAATATTTGTTTTTTAAATTAGATAATATTTTTAAAAAATATTATAGTGTTAAAGTATTTTATTTAACAATATTTTCCATATAAAAGATGGGAAAATAATTTGCTTACGAGTGATAATTAAACCAATAAAGTAAAATTTTTATATAAAAAAGTTAGATTAATTTTTCACTGGATATATACTGACCTTACATTATTTTTCTTCGGTTATCAAATTAAGTGAGTATGTCTAATTAAAATCAGTAGCCATCTCAAAGTAATTAGTCCATCATCGGATATGCATTTCCGTTATATCTCACTCATATTATTTGGAGTTAGTGTAATTGGTGACTGCTAAAGTATCTAATAAATCTGTTAAGCAAGAATAATTATTGCGCTATAGCTACTAGTATTTATAACCAGTGCATTTTATATAAAGAGATCACTTCAACAAAGCGAATAATAGATTATAATAAAGTTTTATTGTCAAATACTACTACACATTAGTTTTATAACTCATAGTAACCTTTAGTCAGCTTCTTGGTAAATATTTTATTGTAAAGACAAGGTATTATGATGTTTTTTCATGTTTAGAATTGCGATATATGATAGAAAAAATAAATTTTTAGCTGTATTTTGATATGCATTTTTATGTATATATAAACAAAACACACTATTTTTCAGTAATTTAAATTATATAATGAGCAAAACTCGTGTCTAATTTAAATTGAGTTCAGATGAAAAAACACATAATTCTGTGTAATAATCGTTCATAAAATATTCCGTTATTTTATTTTCTGGCGTATAAACTACATTGTAAATTGCCTGTATGTTGTAGTGTATTATTATAAATTAAGGCTAATTATTATCATTTTGGTTAATAAATATATGGAAACTTTTGTATAAATTGCACATGAAAACTATAACCCTAAAATATTTATTGTAACACATTATGTAGTTCTTTTATATAAAATATAAAAACTTTTTTTACATTAATATTTTTTTTCTATTTTAAATGATATTTAAAATAGGTGAAGGGATCGTAAAGGATGATTTAAAAGCTACCTTAATTAATTTTGATAAGTGTTTCAATGATTCCCTTATATTAAAAAATAAGAAAGTTATTCGCAGTGATAATGTCCACATTGAATTTATTGGTGCTGAATATATTCGGAGATTAAAGTTAATTTATTAATTAAATTATAATATATACATATTAATCCACACAAAGGATGATTAAAGGAGAATTTCATGATGAACTGATTAAAAAATTAAACAGTAAATATCATGAATATCATAAAATAAAAGATCGACCATTTGTTAAGGTATTAGACAAGCCGAACAATCTAAATATGCATACATATCAATTTTAACTATCAATAATGTAAACACCTTATTCTATTGCTAAATATTTTTGATTCAAGTGATTATTCTATAGAATATTGCTGATTTTGGTATTTATTATTTGAACAAGGGGTGTTATCCACTGGTTATTATTATAAACACGATGAGACTAAAAATGAAGATAAATGTACTTATGGAAAATTGCTGCCTAAAAATACAAATTTCTGTGTTATAGCTGATACTTATGATAGTTCAGCATATCGTTACATTCATGATTATTGCGCTTACCTTAAAAAAGTTTATGTATATTAATTTTTAATTATTAACAACCTTTATAAGCTATGAGTAGTATTATAGATTAATGTTCTAACCTTGTTTATAGGGATTATGATATAGTAAATGAATATAATCATTTGGGTCGAAGTAATCAAATGGATCCAGATAAATTGGAATAAAAGATAATGAATTATCGATTATAGAAGAATATAATTGGAATTTTGGAAAGAAGGATTTCTTTCAGTGTTTGTTTAAAAATAAATTTAAAGACAATCCGCCAAGTGATAAACAGACCTTTTGGAAAAATTTTGAGGCAAAATCTAGTACCAAATACTTTGTAATATACTATTAATTTTAGTTGTCTGCTTCAATTCATACGTTTAAAATAGATTTTTATAACTTACCCGCCTAAAGTTTCTATAAGTAACCTTTCAAAGGACATTAGTATTGAAAATTATGAGGAAACGCTTTGTGCAAAAAATATACCACATGATGTATGCTTAAATTTAATTTTAGCGCCGTTATGATTCGATTAAAAAATTTCATTCACTTAGATCAATAAGGATTATGGTTGTTTGCTTTCACTATATGAAGTAGATGTTGCAAAGTATATAACTGATAAGTACAAATTATCATTTCTTATTATGGTATGCAAAATAGTATTTATTTTAATCACAATTTCGTAAAAATTACCATAACTATATTTTGAAATTAAAATATTAGTGTAGTATCCATCAAGAACTATATGTAAATAAATTGTATTTTTTGGTATTTGAAATAATTAGAAATATCAAAACGACTAGTTAGACACTAAATAATTAACATAACATAAGTAATGCATAAAAATTGTATTAATTGCAATGTATAGATCAGGTTTTGAATCTAAGTTATACTATAAATTAGATCATTGCATTATGCTTTTTCTAGTTGTATTACTTTATTAAACGTTTAGATTAGACCAGATGTAAATAACCTTTCAGATGCTAGGGCTATATTAATAATTTTATAATTCTAAAAGGTTGCGAATACTTTTGCAGCATGAATAATAACCAAAATAATCAAAAAAGTATTTGAAACAACGAAATTGTTATCAAACAATACTCACTAGTAAAATTGGTCTTTGAGCACGTTTATTTTAATAAAGAGAGTATATCATTTGCTTGAAGCTTTGCATAACCTTAACAGAATTAGTACAACTGCTCACAGTCATTTACTAAATGATCATAATGTAATATCAAGCTGCATGTGCTAATTTTCATTATTGACTGATGATTTTTGTCGGTGATAAGTGACCTGTAATATCATTTGTTAAGTTATATTATTACGTGTGCTCACAAATATAAGTCAAATCAAATAGTAAAAGCATTTTTTGTGCAAAATTTTTGGTTATTAAACTTTTGTGATAGAAGAAAATCATTTGATTTTAACAGATGGTTTACATTCAAATGTCCAATCCAAACAATTTATGACATGCGGATCAATCCGTTTCAACTGAAACTAATCAATAATTGTTTCAAATTTACAACAACAAGGTAAGCTAAGTAAATCAAACTGATCTTTTACTGCCTTAAATCGACAAATCGTCTTCTAAAAATCTTGTTTAACGTAAATAGACCGTGTTCGACACCCGTCTGAAAAAACTTGTTTAACAACATTAGACTGTGTTTACAAATGAACAGAGTGGGTAAAGTTATACTCATCTAGCTGTTTAGAATTTAATTACCCTTTTAATAAAAAGGCTATCAACTACACATACATATTAAAAGCAAACAAAATAAGGCTTTGTAAAAATCGTGTTTAATTTATTGTGATTTTGCATTATGCGTACAAAAAATGCTTAATCACAAAGCCATTTATCACTTAACATCACTTTTAAAAACTCACGAGGTATTTTTTTCATGTCAAAAAAAGCACAATCACTTGTATCATATCTTACACTACTTTACATGCTTTTTTATTACTTAACAAACGTATATCTGCGCGGTATAACACACCTGTAAATTCTGTCATAATATGATCCAAGAAATTTCAGAAAAGCATGTCTTTAATACTTTGTCCGTATAAATTCACTACACACATTCCTAGATCTGTAATATAATTTAATTGTAACACAGACGTACAGAGTTTTTGTTGGCGTTTGATGAAGTAGAGATACAACGCTCTGTGCATTTGAAATTTTACTTTAATTTTATCATCCATAGTTTTACAAGCCAACATATTTTTTAATAAAAGAAGAAGCGCCATAAGTTGTAACATTTGCCATTATATACAAACTTAATTATAACCTTGAATCTCTAGTGGTTACATGGTTTACAAATCATATCATGTAGCAGTGTCGTGAATAGATTCCGTTAATAACAAATCCTTTGTATTTTTAAATTTGTTGTCCATTCATCTGATGTAAATAAGTAACTGAGTCTGTCTCTTAAGATTGCACTTTATATTAGTAAAAAAGCAACTGAAAATTAGTACTAGTCATTAAAAACTGTTTTTGAGTACTCAAGATCATGTCACCAAAGCATCTAACAACAGTTCTTTTTGGCAAAGGTATGACTTTAACTTTTAATTTCACCTCAGCACACACAACAATGACATCATCAGTAATACAACCTATGATAAATTTTGCTTCTGCTATGTATTACTCTGCAATTTTGGACGTGAATACAAACTACCATCTGTTCCAATCTTTTATGAACCTAATGTTTTAGCAAACACTTCTATTTTGCTAGTTAAATCTCTTTAGCACATAAAATACCTTCTTTTTAAGTTCCTTATTTGATAAATTGTGTTCCATATTAGTGGGTTGGGTTCAATGATCGTTTATAATCATATTTCTAGGACACATTAAAGCTTTCCAAATAAATCAAGCATATAGATTAACTCAAACATTAGTTAACAAATATCTTCCACTCCAGTAATTTTTAAAAACCTTGTTTTTTCTTCAATGTTTTTTTGATTGCTTTAAGAAAATCGTTGCGGATAATCTCACGAGATAACTCAAAAATAAAACCGTAGGTTAAAAAATGAATAGTTGCGGCAGAAAGTGAAGAAAGTAGAGCACACAAAAAGCAATTCAAACACACATAGGGCAACTGCGCATGCTGCTAGACAAGTACGAAATAGGTAGGCATATCATACTTTAAGCATTTTATGTTGTGGTTGAGTTTCTGCTTGTATAATTCAGTCCTTTTAATTGTATTAGTAAAAAAAGTGTGCAACTAAATTTTAATTCATGCTGAAAATTACTGTAAAATAAACAATGATATAACTAATTATTCAGTGACTATGGAACAAGCATTTAACTGCTAGTATATTCAATTTGTTTATATATTTAATGTTGTTTACTTTACCATTACCTTCATTTGTTACTTGTGGCTGCAGATTTTCTCAGGTCACATGGTATCTCAACGCGGGCTGTAGTTTTTCCCTTCCCTTACTAAATTAGGCACCTTATTGTAAGTGGCTTTTAGCAGACCCGTTTTCTAAATATATTTTCATAATTTATTCAAAAAATAAAATAAAGTGATATACAATTTTATTACTTCAATTAATAACTTTTATGTTTAAAATTTAAGACAATTTAGTGAAAATATATAACATCAAAATCCCGATTTCACCAAATTATCTTTAAATACAAGATTATACTTTTACAAACATTTAGCTCGTTAGTCTAAGCTATTTTATATTTTATTTTAATCAAATATATGTTACTTAAACTAATTTTATATTTCACTCAGGATTTTGATAATCTTAACGTGAACAATAATTGCGAAACATTTTTCTAAAAGCTCCGCACAGTAATTTATGTTTTATAACATATTATTTTAATAAATAAGTTTTATAAAATATACTATGTATTACAGTGACATTAGATCAAAGTTACCCTTAATATTGGGATGTCTAATATTTTATCTTCATTTACACATAGTTCATTATTTTTTTAGCTCAAGGTTGATTAGTTTCTTAAACCAAAATTATTTTTATTAGTACTTCTTTACGTATATAAAATTAGGTCTTATGACGCCATTGATATTTCTCCAATCAGTTTTATTCATACTTGTGTAAATTGTTATTGTTATATCAAATTCACAAGTTTTCATATATTTTGGAATGGTTAGTTAAATTTATTTATATGGTGAATTGAATATTTATGCTGGATATAAAACATCTCAATATACAAATTGATATTACCAATGAATACTATGACAAATAACAAAATCTTGTTGCAAAAATAATTGCAATTAATTAGTTATTGGTATAGTTAATAAATCATTTGCTCAACCAGTTTGACGTAAAATATATCTTACTTATCAACTGTTAAATATTAAATTATAATGATGCTTGTGACAAGCAAGTAACGATCATCAAAAAGGTTAATTAAAAAGTTGATTTATTGTGTATAATTGTATATTTTTTTATTTCTACCTGTTGTATGGTTTTTTAGTTTAAGTACTGTCAAATAATAATAAACTTTTATTATTCGTATTTAAATAATATTATTAATACTGTATCTACGTTTTAAAGGTAATATATTTTTCAATTATACATAACTGATTAATATTTGATTGGCTGATATTTAATTAAATTAAAAAGTTATAAGTTGTTAAAGTGTAAAAATTAATAACTTTAGTATTCATTTTTTCCGAGCTTTCGTGCATATATACAGAAAAAATAGAATTCCTAAATACTAAGTGATAGCTTAGCTGTGAGCTGAATTTAAATATATATTATTATATTTAAACTGCTTAAAAATTAGAATCATATTGTTATAACATCTTTGGATGCATATATTACCTGGTAGTTATTTGGCTTACTTACATAATCGTACTTGGTGAATAGCTACAGTTTATATAAAATAGTAGAAAATAACAGCTTATTATATTTTAGTTCTTCAAATATAAAGATTTATATTATTTTATAGAACACAACCATATCGTGGACCACTGGATATATACATAATAGTAACCATTCATCATATTCCTGGCCTAACAAAAGTACATATCATAAATCTATAAAGCATAAATCCTCAAGAAATAAAAAAATCCTAATTTGTTGCTTTGCAGTAGTGTTTATTGTTGGAATTATTGTAACCTTGGTGTATGTTTTATACAGAAAAGATTACTTGGGAAGACATAAAATTTAAATTTTAAAGAACTATATTATACCCTTGTTTAATTTTCAAAAAAAGTTTCACTGTCTACTATTTCTCTAGCTTAACGTTTTTATTCATAAAAAAACTTTTTATAATTTAATTCCGTACAAGTCAATTGTGCCAACCTTTTCTAATTATTGTAATTTTGTATAATTTTAATATCAGAGTGTTTTTAAATGATGTTTGTTTTTGCAGTGTATTTTAAGGGTTTTTGATACGCCGGAAGGAACACTTTTTATAATCAAAACAATAATAACCAAACTACTACGATATCATTCGTAAATGATCATGTTTTTGAGAATATAAAGGGATTATCCAAGTCAACATAACACCTAACACCTTAGAGTTATTATTTATTTTGTAGCAAAATATTGTTTTAGTTCTCTGTTTCTATCTGATCTTTTAAGTGGAATATTTCTAAAAATTTTGTCATCTGTGGTAGTAGATACGGGAAAATTATGTAACTTTGAAAATAATTAAAATTTTTCAAACGAATCGTCAGAACATTAGTTGAAATTTTCTAATATTCTATAAAAAAGTTTGTTTGTTGATTTAGGAACATTTTGATTTTGATCTCTTCTGAAAATTATGTTTGTGTTACCCAATTAGAATAGAAAATTATGTAACCAAAGATGTGACACACTATCAGGAACCTAAGTAATTCTTTCCTAGTTGATTTCAAATTTTAGTTCTAAAAATTTAATACTAGTGTATATTTAAAATCACTCTCATTTAAAGTATTGTTGGAGTGTTTCCTCAGATATCTAGTTTTTACTTGAGTAATAGGTCCGTGGTATTTTGTAGCATTATTTTCGATTCTACATATATTTTTCTATCAAAATGGGTTTGCCTGGAGAAAATACGCATTCAAGAGGAGTTTTCTGGTACTGTTTAAAAATTTTTTAAGGGAAAGATTTGAGTTGTAAAACAGCTTGACGTATTTACTGTTAAAATGGCTGTAAAACACGTTTTACCCAACCATTTGTTGCTGTGAGACGTCAGCTTCTTATTAAGTAGATAAATATTTTTTAAGCAGAACAAATTAATTTTGCAGATATAATTGCTGTAGTATTGTTGAACTATTGTGTGTTTGTATCAAAAATTATCGTAGTTTTCTCCTAGTAAGGATATTTTTGTTTCCATTAAAATAGAATTAGTCATATAGACATAAAAGTAATCAAACTAAGCATCTGGTGAAATTAGCTAATTGTGCTATTTAAAATTGTTTAGATAATCAGTGTGAATTATTTTTCCAGTTTGATTCGGTACTATCCACGGATAAATCAATGTTTGAGCAGCCATTCATTGTAATCAAGATCTAAGTTTGCAGCTTTTTTATTTCTCAATATTATCGTCAAATGTTGATCTGAAAACAACAAAAAATGTTATTCAATGACTATACTTTGATAATAGCCTTGCTAGAAATGTTTTAATACATGTTCTGGCAGTGGTTTTTCTATTTGAACTCATATATTAAGAGATGGACTACGATTTGTTGTGGATAGGAAAACATTTATTAATTTGTTGGATTTGACTATCTTAAGTATGCTCTTTAAGCCTAAATTCATAAATAAATCGTTTCTAAAAATTTCTCAAGGCCCTTTTAATTATACCTTTTAAAGGTGGTTTGATGTGGTGTGTTTCAACTGATTTTACATTCAGTTTTCTTGTTCCATGGTTTCAGAAAAATGAATTTATCATCATAATTGATATGTTGCTACCTTTGTATATCAGAATTTACATATTTTTATGTTTGTCTTACGGCTATTACGTAGACATATTAATTTAGCGTAAAAACCGCCATGTCATTCGATTAGCGGCTTATGAAAGGGTTTGTTCGTTTGGACCTAAAGTGTGCTAAAAAAGTTGGGCTTAGTTTTTAAAATAAATTTCGAACGATATAAATACTGATGAAAATTGTTTAGGACGAAGGTGATCGAAAATGCCCCTTTGTATTTTGAAATATTTCTGTTAATTCATTGTCAAAATTTTTGATATTCTCATTATTGAATGCTAGTCTCTATTTTGGTCTAGTTGAAGCAGTATCACCGCAAATTCTGTAATAAATAGATCTCATGAGATGCCTATTTCGTCATTTAGATTATAATTAGCTAATGATGTTTTGTAACTAAAATTTTTGTTAAAATTGATAAAAGAAGTATCTTCAAGTTTATTTGTCTAAACTTAGTAGATTTCTTATTAGGACATAGACTGAAGAAGCAGTTGTTGCCAGTTTTGATATAATTTTTTATAAAATTAGACATAATTCAAAAATAATCGAGGTTTCAGGATATATATGAGTGCTGGTAAAATAATTACAGAATCAACGGTCGGTCTATGGGATATGACATCTATAAATATGATTAGACGGGTATGAAACTTTTGATTTGCAATAAGAGCGTTTTTCATGATTCCAGCGTAAATCTTACTCATGGAGTCGCCTAAATTGTATATATCTAGGTTTTTTTGATGATTATTACCATCTATAGCTCTACTTCAATATTATTAATGTAAACCAGTATACGTTGAATATCGATTGTAATCTTCGATATATTTTCCTGGAAGTAACGATGTGCCAATTAAATTCTATATAGTAATGGCTTTTGTATCATAATTTCCTTGTATGTATGTAGTGCCGTTCTTTCTGACTTCGACTGAGATCTACTTGGTTGTCAGCTTCAGTCAAATCTCTTTTTGAAAAATAGTAGTTTTAACCTAATGGTCTCATAAAGTAAGGATAAAGCAGTGGATGATGAGAATTCAACTATTGGATTATCGTATCTCTCTAACTATCAAAAAATCATATTTTTTGTTTGTTTTAGGTTTCATGCTCTCCTACCGGGACGACAGATTACTAGATTTGTTAATCTAGGCTATTTTTATTACTTTAGATATTTTTATATCATTAGCACCGTACAAATTAGTTTCGAGAGCAAAATTAATAGTCTTGGTTTACAAACGAGTAGTTAATACTTTGTCTATTTTAAAATTAGTTTACCTTTTTTTATACATCCTTGTTAGGGCATCTGGACTACACTAGAATGTACGGGAAGCACGTGAGCTTATATAAACACTTTTTAGTTAGCATGCGCGGTGGTTGCATAATTATTACATCGTTATGATTCCTTGCAACGCTCTTAAATATCCTAAATCTAGCTTTCACAAATCTTTAATGTATTTCAGGCATTATTACCCAAATAATTCATAAGTTTTTCATTCATGTTACTATCCGAATAAATTATGTTTTTAAATTTGTCATTTTGCCCAGGAATCAACTTTTTTATAAAAATTTAACGTCTTGGATTGTTTAAAAAAAATAATTCATAGATTTGATATTTTTGTAACAGTAAAGTCATGAGTTTTACATTTCGATGATTTGTAGATGTATCAGTATTATTTGAAGAAATTAATAACAGGCATGGAATGATGTGTAGCGGAGATGTATTTGTTGTCATTTAGAAATGGTTTAGGATTTCTTAATCTTTTTTATAATTTCATCAACACGTAATTGTCTTTGAGCCCAGTATCAATTAAGAAATGTATTTTTGTCTTGATAATATTTACCATTACTTAGATTTTACTAGGTTTCATTGTATGAATGTTAATATGGTGTTTACAGTTTACTCGTGCTTCATATTTAGATAGCATAATCATATGTTTTTAATCATCTAGATTATTCACATTTACTGCTCCTAAAATGGCACTATATTAGTTTGTGGTTTGCTTTACGACAAAAACCACATGGGTATATAAATTTGATATGTATCTTTTTTTTTAATTCTTTAACTTCTGTTTAATACTAATTATACGTCATCAACCATGTCTATTACCTGCGCCTTATCAGTTTTACATGATTCTTCTACTTCTGTTGCAATATTAACAATGCCAGCGGATGGATGGGAATCCATACGCATTTAAATATTGTCAGAAAGATTTTTGTGTTTCTTATGGCACAAATAAAGGCTGTTTTAAAAGCTCCATACAGTCAAATTTTCTTGGACAGTAGATCACAGGTAGAAGGTTTTTTGTCCTTGTTGTTAAATTATTTATTGATCCGCCTGTCCTTATATTTCATTGTAGTAATTGTATCCTTCTCGAATTATAAATCATTTCAGTTAAAATTCTTTCTTAGCAATTCAATAATCTAATCAATATCTAATAAATTTACAACCCTAAACAGTTTTAGTTGTGACGCTCTCATCTTATTTATATGGTAATATTTCTTTGAATTATTCGTAAAGTAAATATTTTTACTTCTTTTCTTGTATAATGTGAGTTCTTTAAATTAAGATATTGTAACAAGCCCAGTAGTCTAATATTGTTTCTATAGTAAATACAAAAGCAGCGAATTGTAGCAAGTTTGTGATGAAGACAGCTTTGCTTGGTTATAGTGTAAGTATATTAGTTCACCTTGTACTTGCTAGAAATGAATTTTTGTGTTTTTGCTTTCTGATTTATGCCGGTTACTTTTACCTTCTGAAATGTTTTGAGAGTTATAAAAGTTTGGATATTTTTAGTATTTATAATCTCATCGCTAATTTGTTATGGTTGAAAAGCATTTTCGTAACGCTAATAGGAAAAAGCTTATAAAAGTCACAACAATAAAATAACGATTTACTACGATATGATTCGATAACACCTATTTGATTAGGTAGTTAATGAGAAAATTTAATTAACATAAAATTACTATTAAGGCTAAGCCGGATACTTACCAACTAGTAAAATTTGGAGGTATGCTTAGTTAAATACATTGATTCAGGCACGAATAAATTTTCTATCTTAATTAAATTTAATTTTTATAGAATATATTATAATACTCTACACCAGATATTTATATTAGTATATGTTTCCTTTGTTGCCAGAAAAAATAAATTTTTTTTCTTTTTCTATTCTGCCTTAATTTTAATAAAACTATTCTTGGAATACGAGTTTGCTTTGGTTCAATAAACATATATTATGATGCTAATCTTTAAAATACGTTCATTATTCCATCAAAAAGATATAGGCAAAATTACTTTTGCTCGGCATTATTACCTAATATTTAGTGGATTTATAAACTTCAATATAGTAATACGAGGAATTTAATCTTGTTTTAAATACGAAACTAGAAGAATTAGGCTATTTATATGTTTAATATAAACAAAAGTGAGGCTGATAGGTAGTGTAGAATGAGCATATAAACTTCATTTTACAATAATATGTTTTTCTTATGCGAAATTAAAAACTATAAGGAACAAAGAAAAGAAAAAAGACAACTAATTTATAATCTCTAACTATATAATATATTGATATACTAAAGGTGATTTAAACTTTAAAAAGTTATATATCATAGTTTTATAGTTTCATTAACTACATATATATATATATATATGTCAATATATTGAATGGTGTTACTTTTTTTCATTAAAAATATTAAAAACATTCTGGATCTGTATTCTTTATATGCTCACTTAGAGTATTCATAACCTGCACTTTTTATAAGCGATTAAAATAAATATTGGAAAAGAATTCAGTGGTTTTACTAGTATATATTTAATTAACATAATTTGGCTAATGTTTTTTCTGAAATCGTGGTGCGATCTTGAATATACCGGTAAATGATATTTACAGTAATACATTATCATCAAAACGGTAACCTATTTTTAAACTGTCTTCACAATATAGAGCTATAAAACATAAAAATTTTAAAATGTACATCAGTGTAATAGTTTTTGCCAGGATACATGATAAGGGGACAAACAAGCTATGCAAATATTTTTTTAAAACTAATTTTTTATAAATACATACATTTTATACAATAATTATGTATTATAGAATAAAACAACTACTGAAATCGACTTTCAAAAAAAGTATGTAGATGAAATATCATAAAATTACACATATTTTATACAATAATTATGTATTATAGAATAAAACAACTACTGAAATCGACTTTCAAAAAAAGTATGTGGATGAAATATCATAAAATTACACATATTTTATACAATAATTATGTATTATAGAATAAAACAACTACTGAAATCGACTTTCAAAAAAAGTATGTGGATGAAATATCATAAAATTACACATATTTTATACAATAATTATGTATTATAGAATAAAACAACTACTGAAATCGACTTTCAAAAAAAGTATGTAGATGAAATATCATAAAATTACACATATTTTATACAATAATTATGTATTATAGAATAAAACAACTACTGAAATCGACTTTCAAAAAAAGTATGTGGATGAAATATCATAAAATTACACATATTTTATAATTGTGAAAAAGTATAAAATTAATTTGTTTACATTAGATACTAATTCTTCATAAAGGTAGGTGTTATTGTTTTCAATAGTTCTAAAATTTTAAAAACAACTCTCATTTAACTAGCGCGATAACAACGTTTCGGAGTTTCTTTATAAAATTAAAATTTAGGTCAAGTAAAATACCTTTTTTGGTGTTTTAAACACCGTTAGAAGTACGATCAGTAGAAGAACTAAAGGTTAATTTAAAAAAATTAATACCTGTGTATTAGAAGATGAAACCTTTAAGAATGTAGTTAGAAAGAGAAAACATCTATTATTATTAACTTTTTTTCTCGAATTTATAATATTGTTATAATTTTTTCATGTATATTTAGGGTTTCACAATCAAATTAGTCACTTATGGAATAAAAATTAATGGATTTTTATAAGAACTCGGTTTTCCATATTTACTTATCAGTTTTATATCTTTTCCTATAATTAAGTGAACTAAGTAATAATACGCTATACATTTATGCAATTTCTACTATCAAATATTCAGAAAATGCTTTATTCTAACATCAGAACAAGGGTGAAAGTAATCACTGTTCTTTTCAATAGATTTTAGAAAACCGATGTTTTTTTACAGCTAAAACATCTTGAACAGTTATGTGATTGCAGCTAAAGCGAGCTTATAATCAAAAACAATGTCATCAACATAACTATAGTTCTATAATACTGGATGTGCTTTTTCAAAGCCTAGTGTTAGTGATGGGCGCTTCTGTATAACATTTTATCAAAAGATACAAATCATTATATGGATAGATGAACATTCAATAATTACCTTGAAAGAACAACAAAAAGCTAATACTTAGTTACTTTTAATTATATATATATATATATATATATATATATCAGTATAATTAAAAAAAGTACTTGGGAAATTCTATTACACATTCAAACCTTTTGTTAGAATTCTTAAGATAAGAAATTTCTCTACCATTTCTGAAGAAAAAAGGACTACGTTTATATTTTTTTGAGCTAGGTACCAAAGCTTTATTTTTAGTGAGTAAGTAAAATTTACATATGTTGCAAAACCAAAAAGGAAGGAGTCTTAAAGGAAACATCAGAATATACCTTAGTAAGTGCTGCAAAAATAGAAACATTTTAATTCATTCTGTTGTAAATAAAAATTGCATAATATGCCATAAACTCTCCGATAATATATTCACAAGTAAATGTATCAAAGTCTATCTTTAAGAATTTAAAAAAGCATGTATTCCACAAATAAATCGTAGCCATACTTTTAATTTAGATCATGTTAGAATACACCACTACAGTGGTCTTTAAGCGATGAGTGAAGTATAAAGTAACAATACACAATTCCTATCACCATCTCACCTTTTTAAAACTTTTTTAAAAATGTGTTAGTATTTAAAAATTATGTTTGTTAATAGGTAATACCTCAACAAACTAGAATTCAAATTATTCATTGGAATAATTCAAAGAAATATCATCAGCCAATTGTGATGCATTTTACTGAAAAAATTTGGGTTACAACACTGTTTTTTCAGGAGATAAGATTAATACTGTGTCTATATTTGTATAAAATTTATATTTAGTTTTGAATTATAAAGTTTTATAGTTTTGTTTATCAGTTTTATATATTTTGGCGAAGTTTATTGAGAAACCCTATAATAGTATTTGTGCACAACATTATAACATCACTTCATTTGGGTAGCGTCAATTGAACCTTAAATAAATATGACCACAGCTTAGTGTTACATTTATAAGTTTATTTTTATCAGATGAGTCACTAAATTATACATATAATTAATAAAACCTATAAATAACTTTGTAACAGTATAACGGGATATATATATATATATATGTACTCCGTATTTTTTGTGAGACATAACCATAATATATACAGTTTTAGCAAAGAATCAAGTAATGTATACTGTGTTCTACTTAGCCCTTTGTATTTTCTTATTAAATAATATTTACTGATTAATGTCTATATTTCATCGCCACCATAGTGTGTCCTTTAGAATCATACAAATAATTTGATTGTGTGCCTTCTATACCAGTAACAAAGTAATCTACAGATATTAATACAGGTTCTTTGTCCTTAAATACTTTATGGCATTTTAAATAATGGATTTTTAAAATTCTTTCTAATTTTTTATTAATTAATTATTTAGTTTTGAGAAAAACCTTTATAGAAGCACTTTTAATCTATTTAATACCGCACATCAGTAGTAATATATGCTTTATAGCTTTAGTGTTTGAAAATAATTATACTATATTTTTGTTGATAGTATGATCCAGAAGTACTTTTGTCACTCGTTTTATTCGCTGGATTACAATAAATTTGCTTTGGAGCATTTATAACATAGATTATACAGTTTGTACTATTTTTCAAGTTATACTTGGAACTTTTGTATTAAAACCAATATATTACCATTTGTTATAGTGCTTGATATTATTTGAGGTGTTCCATTAAGCTGTAAAACCATATATTACACCTCTCATAACCCAATCATATATAATATGATTACTTATGGTAGTTAAAAAATAGGATTCTATTACTATGAGTTTGTGGGCAGTAATACTTTTTGTGTAAAAAGTAACTACAAAAATTTTTGCTAGCCTCTGGTAATACAATTAAAGTAATATAAAATGTGCTATAATATTTTGAGCTAAGTTTATTTCCACAATTAGATAGTTTTTAGCAAATTGGGGTTTTCTGCCTACTTCTTTATGTTATTTATCATATTTTATTTCATAACTTATTTTTAAACTTGAAAAGTTTTTTTGCTTGATTTTATTTATAAGTTACGTATAAAGAAGGCTAATATATTATTATATCACTTGTCATCAATTTGTTTGTCTTCCAGTAATTGAAATTTTAATAATTCTCATATTAAACGTAATAGTGAGATAACACTAGATTAAATTAGAAAAAAGGATTTGTGCCCTGAGTAGTAGAGACATTAGCACTTCTACCTATAGCACATGTTATACCCATATATTCTTAAGGATGCTCGGCTAAAGGACATGTAAGCGCCTTTAAGATTAATTCATATTGATTTTTTCTTACCACATTATTATTTAAAATCATGATTAACGAAAAGTACTAAAGATTATGTTTAACATAATATTATAAGATTAGAGGAGCATATAAAAACATTGTGTTAATATTATTATACAGCATAAATATAAATACATTCATAATATGTTCAAGTGTTTCACTAAGCAACTGGTACACTTAATGGTATCTTTACTAATGTTTTTTTTAAATCAATATTCTAGTTCTATACATGACTGTGTCACATGAATATTTGTTATAAGATAGAATTATTTTAAACCTTAATATTATATGCTTTTTAATTTTAGGTTATACAGAATGCAAATTTTAGCAGAATAAAATTCCATTTGATGAAATATATTTTAGTTGTAGATATCATCATTAAATATTTCTAAAATAAATTAAAAATAAAAAAATTTCTATAGAAATATACTTTATTCAATAACCCAAAAAACAAAAAAATTCAACATTTTATAGCTTTACAACAAGTAGAATATGACAGATCCTAAAGGAAATTTTTTAATATTCTTTATAAAACAAAAATAGACACTAAATGTGTTCATAAGAAAAATTAATCATACAAAAGTCTCTAAGTAAGAATTATTTAAAATTTTAAATAGTTTTAAGGTTTATACATATAAATTATTAAATATAATGGTTTTACCGTTAAATATAGTTATAAATGCGACTTTTTAAAAGGCAGAACAAAATATGCAGTTACACGCTTGGACTATTGCTGGATGTGTCAACATCTCATTTGATAGCTTATCACAAAGAAATTCAGGTTAAGGTGTAACATTTAGCTGCCTTGTATGCATTTGATTTTAAAACATGATTTGCGATAGCATTATAAGACTTTGAATACAAAATTGACCGTGTCCGCTTGTTACTTTCAGTCATAGTTTTTATCAATAAAAGGATGAATAATATATATTGAAAGTCGCAAATTTAGTCTAAATAGCAAATACATTATAATTATCTATTTTTCGCAACCTTCCTTTTAAAAATTTATGTTAATTAACACTTAAAGACTAATGATTTTGGCAAGGTAAGTCAAAATCCTTTTTACTGCAGGTCAAAAATTTTTTTAATAGAATAAATAAGATAAAAGCTTAACGTACAGGAATGATTTTGACTACTAAGGATATTTCTTATTATACTGGGAGTTAAAATATGCTTTTATATTGCCTAGTGAATACTAGTTTATAGTTAGGTTCTTGCTAATGTTGCAGTGGCGAGCCTTTGTAAAATGTATCACTTATATATTTAGCGATGATAATATAAATTCTTTGAACACAAGAATCTTCTTTTGCAGGAAATTTAGAGGGTTATGTTCTTAACAAAACAATATAATAACATATCAAAGGTGGACATTTGCATAATAGTATTAAAGAAAATACTTAATATGTTAACTAAAGTTTGAATATTTGTTAACACGAAAGACGGAATTCCCTTAGGTGCAGTTTGTGATATATTTTACATAGTCATTTCACACGCTTGGCAAAAGTTGGAAAAACTTTTGGATGTAAAGCCACAGGTATTTAGTGCTATATGAATAAAATATAAAACATTCAAAATAAAGTAATTTGTAAAAATCAATTTTATCAAACAATACTCAAAAGTTGAAATTGATCTTGGAAAACATTTAATTTGAAGAAAAACGCACCTTATTATTGTATCTTGATAAAACGTAAATGACATTGGTGCAACCAATTACATTCATTCACTAATTTATCATATTTGGGTGTTAAGCTTTATGTATTAATTTTCAATATTGACTGTAGGTTTTTGTCTGGGACGAGTCATCTGTTAACTCTCATTATTGAATAAGGCTATTCAAAAATGTAGGTAGCAGACTGCACAAACCTTTTACTAAAAATTTTTCAAGATTCTTATACTTTTGTGATTGCAAAGAAGCTCTTGATTAAATTAGCGTTTTATTTGCAAATGTCTTATCAAAAAAATATCGGCATCTAGATTAAAAAATAAAGCTGAATTGTAATAATGGTTGTTTTAATTTAAAATTAGGTAAGCTAAGTGAGTCAAACTGATCGTTTGCCGCCTTGAAGTCAGCAAATCTTTTACTTTATGTATAACGTAAGCATGTGATAACTGTACCTATGTAAATTAATATTTATTAAAAAATTATCTTTTATTTTGAAACGAGAAAATGAGTGAACATGGTATGATTCAGCTGAGTAGAATATATTTTGCGCCTTAACTAAAAGGATTTGATATTTATGTACACATCGTGTATAATTAGACCCTTACCTTGTAACTTTGTGTAGAAAGTTTTTGGATTTTGCATTACGTCGACAGAAAATGCTAAACTGCATGTCTATTTAATGCTTCTCATTGTGGTAGATAAGTCTAAAGATATTTCATGCATTTCTAAAAACAACTAAATCTGTCAATTGAGTTCCTTAACTCTTTTTTATAGTTTTTTCGTACGTTACAAACGTACATTCGTGTAGTTATGCACATTGTTGAAAATTATCTCAATATAGTCGAAAAGACATAAATTACCTGTGCTTCTATCTATTTGGTCTTTTTTATTTTACTGCTCGCATAATTAGCTGATATATAATTTAATATCAACGATGACTTACTGAGTTTTTTATGTATAGTGCAGTTGTGAGACAACACTCAGAACAGTAAAAACTTATCTCTAATTTAATCAGTCAACAGTTTTACAAGGAATACAATATTACTAGTGAAAAAAGCACATTCAGCTGTTATACATTTAAAATCATTTAAACTTTTTTGAAACCTAGGTAAACAAACGGTAACAACGTTTTAAAATGCATTCTCAATCGTAATGTCTTTGAAAGATTCCATTCTTAAATTTCCTCAATAATTTAAAATTTGTTATCAATTTTTCTTATACAAATTTGTAATTGTGTAGTGCACCAAAAATCATTCATCTCTTCTAAAGCATTAAAAAGTAAAAAAAAATTAGTACTAGGTGCTAACAACTTTTCTTTAATATCAAAGGGTATGTACGTAATGCGACGAACAGTTTTTTTGTGACTAAGGTATATCTTTTAATTTTGGCATCACTTTAGAATACACAAAACTGACAACAATAATCATGTAATCTTTGATAACTCTGTTTTACAATGTATCTGATACTTTGTAATTACAGTAACAAGTGTGAAGCTGGTATTATTAAGTTCTTTTTTAGAGCTGCTGTGTTGTTAAGCACTTGATTACTTCAAATACTTTCTTTTTTCTTCCCCTATTGATAAAGTATTTCTATGTTTGTGACTTTTGTTCATAAGTCACGAGTCAATTTGTATCTCTTTAATAAAGCAAATTTGTCATGAAAAAATTAGCATATAGGTTTAAATTCGACATCGTTATTAAAATAATTTATTTTCAAGCCTTTTTCACGAACTGATATTTTTTCTAACTCTAGCCTCTTAGATTGCTTTGCACGACACATTATGGGTGATTTTGTGAGTTCTTTCAAAAAAAGTTTTAAATTTAAAAAATGTAGGTCAAGTGGGCGTTAAAAAATTTAGCACAACAAAAAGCACGCGCGAAGCCCATAAGGCAGCTGCGCCTGTATGCATTTTTTAAACGCGTTAAGAAGTTATTCAATCTTTGCCCTAACGCTGTTTAGTCTCGCAAAGTGATATGCCAAAAGAAAATTATACAAATGAATTTATATCAATGCTGAAAATTACCATAAAATAAACAACGATATATGAAATTATTCACTGTTTACGAAACAAACCGTTTACTGCGGGTTAATTTAATTTAGATATATATTTATATATATATATATATATATATATATATGTATATTTAATTTTATTAGTTTTCTCATTACTGTTACTTGTTATTTGTGACTGCAGTCTACCTCCTGTCAACCATTACCTCTCCCACGCCGAGGTTTACCAACCCCAGTGTTAGACTGTTAAAATATTGTTATATTCGAATTACTGTGCATTTTGAAAATAAAATAATACTGTTTATTGTACAGATTAGATAGTACAATATATTTTAAATTCTAATTTCGTGCGTTTAAACTCAAAAAAAGCTACTGCAATTTTACATCCCTCATATTCGATCTAATTCTAATAATAGAAGTATAACACTCATCCACACGAGTAGTAAATAAATTTTATACAAATTCTTTAAGAAATCTTCAAGAATTTGATAAAAATGGCAAAAATTATTAATT